>NC_090265.1:712707021-713013864 GCF_040414725.1 Anabrus simplex
ATTGACGAAGATATACATGATGAGGTAGAGTCATAAGGTTAGTTTTACGAATGGACTGATAGGCTCCTGGATATGAGTAAGAAATTGTGGCAGCCCATATAAGAAGCTCTGACGAATACTGTACATGACTTACTACAGACAATTCCAACTGTTCTAGAGCAAATTTAATTTTTCTACTTACTATATCCAGATCACTGTCAAGAACCAAGGCCTCCTTTAAAAAATTCACTAGGACAGAAATTCTATCATATGTGGAAACATGTTCATCACTGTAATTTGAAAGATGACTCACCAAATTATCCAGCTTACTCCACCTATTACACTTCAGGTCACTGTTTCCTTCACACTGCAGTATCCACTTGAACTTCTCAGTAGGCACACACAGATTCTTATGAAATACTTTAACATCTAAGGAACTCGATACTTTGAAGCACACATTCATTGATGGCACATCGTTAAATTTACCACCATCATCTATCTTAATAAAAAGAACACTACTTTCACTCTTAATTACTGTGAATGGAGCCACCTGTTTGCTGTCGAGAATTCTTCTGAAGTCTTCAAACGATGGTATTAAATCCTGCTCACACCACTTAGCAAAATTCTTCTCCTCCCTGTCGATCACTTGTTGTAATCGTTCTTCTGGATTTATCCTGCCTTTGGGGAGCCTAATTGTATGGTAAGAAGGTTGATTTGGGAAAATTGTAGGAACTGCATCAGGAGTTAATTTAGGAATTTTACGAGGGATACGAATAGGCTCACAATTTTCGGTCGGAAAGAGATCTTCCCTAACCACAAATTTCGGTTCGAAATGTTTTACACATACAACAGTTTGGTCTTTGACTTCCAAATTTTCCCGATGAATATTCCTTATCCATTTCTCCCGTAAATCTCTATCTTTAGGGAATTTAAAAGTTGAAGTATCCGCAATGGTATAGTTCGATCTACAACCAGGAACGCAGCAGGAACGACCCATTTTGTGAAATCTTACAGTACGGCAATATATACACAATTACATACTAACAGTACCATTATGCACACTCCTAACAAAGCACCATACCAATAAACCGTTATAGATTACAATTTCACCAAATATATAGTTAATACTTTAATTACTCGATCAAAATAACACTTTGAACACAATGTAAACACAGATATGAACCAACCACATGTCTTACACGCTCGCCCATGAAGTCGCCATTTTCCTCCCAATCGATAGTAACATTAAGGTCTGATATATTGTAGTCGGTCTTGCTAGTGCTAAATCGGTCGACTTCGGTTATCTTTCGAGATTTGTATTGGCAACCTATGAAACACAAACTAAGAATCGCTTATCATCGCTGTGCGACATCTGGCGTACACTTTACGTACTCGTACTGTTGTTGTTTACACAGCAAAGCCAAACTATAGAATTCATGCTAGGACCACGTTTCGCATCGGGAAATATTATATATTGTGTGTGTGACACGGTTGTTGGCGTTAAGGTAATAAAGGTTTAGAAAATTCATATCGATCGATAATATTATCGATTCAATTCATATTTCATTTCCATTCAGTTGGCAGTATTTACCGGAACCGGCAGTGCTCCCTTCTTACTCCTCAAGGAGTACAAAAAATCTATCACTAAAAAGAGCGCGTACAGTATGTCCACTTTTGGCACGGATGACAGCGGCAACATCTTGGCATGGTAGCAACGAGACCTTGGTAAGTAGCTGGAGTGTGTTGGCACCACATTTGCACACGCAAGTAACCTAATTCCCGTACATTCCGGGAAGCGATGAGCTCCGACGTCACATTCAATCACATCCCAGAAATGTTCGATTGGGTTTGGACCTGGCGAGGTGGGGAGTCAGCACATCAATTGCAACTCGCTACTGTGTTTCTCGAACCACTCCATCACATTCCTGGCCTCATGACATGGCGCATTGTCTTGTTGAAAATGCCACTGCCGTTGGGAAACATGATCGTCATGAACGGGTGTATGCAGGCCCCGATTTCAGGTAGTTAGCGCCCTGGGCAAACAATCTTCAGTCCCCGCCCTCCACCCACTCGTTTTTCTGTTACTCTAAAAATAATTGTTTACAAATTAAAGATTACAGTTAAAATATTATGAGCTTTAAAACAATATCAAAGGAAACATTATATAACTAACACTACTTGAGTTAGAATCATGAAACTTCGTACACTGATTTAAACTACATTGCTTTTAACTATAAACATTAATAGTTAATTTACATAAAATGATTTGAAAAAATTCCATACAGAATACTTTCCAAGTTTACTTGTTTATACAATAACCAATATCGTAAAACAACGTCTCCATTAGGAAGAGTTCTTTTAAACATGTTTTAAGACAATGTTCTTTTACCATCATTGTAAGTTCGCAGAGATTACGAAAAATCCACCATTACGTTTTTGTTTTGGACAATGTTTAGTAATATTCTCAACTACTGAATTTAACTTGACATTCCAAGTAGCAGGATCATCTATAGAAGATGAATTAGGTAAGGTTACCTCAGGTTATGATTGTGAAATAGTTCCAAACGGCTGCTGGACAACTTCAGGCTGATCATTCAATTTAATACTAACACAGGGCTGTTCAGACTGTATACCTAGGCCTTGTAAATCTATTTTTCTTTCTTTCTTAATCTGCTTACCCTCCAGGGTTGGTTTTCGCTCGGGCTCTGCGAGTGATCCCACCTCCACCGCCTCAAGGGCAGTGTCCTGGAGCTTCAGACCCTGGGTCGGGGGATACAACTGGAGAGGATGACCAGTACCTCGCCAAGGCGGCCTCACCTCCTACGCTGAATAGGGACCTTGCGGGTGCTGGGAAGATTGGAACGGATAGACAAGGAAGGGGGAAGAAAGCGGCCATGGCCTTAAGTTAAGTACCATCCCGGCATTTGCCTGGAGGAGAAGTGGGAAACCACGGAAAACCACTTCCAGGATGGCTGAGGTGGGAATCGAACCCACCTCTACTCAGTTGACCTCCCGAGGCTGAGTGGACCCCGTTCCAGCCCTCGTAGCACTTTTCAAATTTCGTGGCAGAGCCGGGAATCGAACCGGGGCCACCGGGGGTGGCAGCTAATCACACTAACCACTACATCACAGAGGCGGAACCTTGTAAATCTTCTTATGTAAAGTGAAACGGGGCCGATGACGGAGTCGAAGTTTTTCTTAAGTCATCTTGGCATTCCGATTCCGAGGTTGGATTTGAACGAGTTAAATTAAGGAACTTTTCCATTTTAGGCACTTTGTTAAGTAGTTCAAGTTCGTCACTCTGCTCTTTAGCAGCGCGTTTTTTGTATTCAGCACCACTTAACTTTTTACTCTTGGTTAAATACTGAAAAACATGTAAGAATTACACGAGACAATGAGTTGGCTAGGTGAGGTTATTTGGTTTATGGTGAGCGGATGTAAACAACAATACGCATACGAGCCGACACGAGCCAATGGCAGACAAGGCCGTCTAGACTAACAGGGTTACCAAGCCACCAATTACAACCGCCCACCCAGCACCCGCGCGAGTTAAATAATATTATTGTTTGCATTTATTCATTTTGCTTCATAAAGTTGAAATATATAGATTAAATTCCGGTTTTAAAATTAGAATAGTTTAAATTTTGCATATAGGTTAATAAAATAATTGAAATAATTTGTGGAAGGTAACAGTTATTTGAGTGTAATGAATTTAAAACGTAACAAGTAATAAGCTTTAACAGCTTCATTTCAAGTAATAATAATCCCGTATTGACTATAATCAATTAGTGAATATCCAAGATAAACTTAAATATTATAACTAAGTGGTCCGCCTATTTAATACAATATATAATTTATTATATTTAGTACATGTTTCGTCCCCTAAGGGACATCATCAGCTAATAATAAAGTAACATTAATATATCAGAAATACAAAATAGATATTATTAAAATTGGAAAGACACATTAAAATATTGATGTATGTTTACGACATTTAAAATACCAGTACTTGTTTTAAAGCAGATGCACACTTACCTCGGTAGAAGTGAGTCCTTCTCCGCACATCGGGGCCAATAATAAGAAGTAATACGATTTTATTACATTATATATATTCATTTCATCTTCCATTTCACGTTACTTACACTTAGTTTTTCATTTTATTTCATATAAAATTATATCCATTACTACAAAGAACTTTACCACTTCGGCCCCGAGTTGACTTTAAATTCTGACGCATTCAATATATTATACTATCTAAGGAATTCATATCAAAGTTTTAACAAATCTTTCATCAAGAGATACAAATCAAGTGTGCTATTTACAACAATTGATCATTTAAGATTTTATAAAGCGAGACTGGTATTTTCCAAGAATATCATCAAGAGTAAAATGGACAATTTAACTGTTTTATCTATCATATAACTTACAATTTTAACAAAATTTCGAAGATCTTATTTTAAATGTCGTAAACGTACATCAATATTTTAATGTGTCTTTCCAATTTTAATAATATCTATTTTGTATTTATGATATATTAATGTTAATTTATTATTAGCTGATGATGTCCCTTAGGGGACGAAACATGTACTAAATATAATAAATTATATATTGTATTAAATAGGTGGACCACGTAGTTATAATATTTAAGTTTATCTTGAATATTCACCAATTAATTTAAGACGTGATTCACGCAAGCCATAATTACTCGATCCGCCGGCCGCCGCCCCTCAAAAACTGGCGCCCTGGGCAAATGCCCAGTCCGCCCATTTGTAAATCGGGGCCTGGGTGTATGTGGTCTTCAACCAGCGTTTCTGTGTTCTCGGCCACCATGGTGCCTTGCATGAGCTCCACTGGTCCCGTGAATGCCCACGTTAACGTTCCCCAGAGCATAAATGACCCACCGCCAGTTTGTCTCTGTCCTGCAGCATAGGTGTCAAGGAGCTGTTCTTCTGCAAAGCAATGGATTCGCACCCTCCCATCGGCATGATGAAGAAGGCATTGTAATTCATAAGACTATGCAACGCTCTGCCACTGCGTGAACATCAAGTGACGATGGTCACGTGCCCATTCAGTAATAGTTGTTTATGTCGTGGTGTTAACAATGGCACAAGTACGGGTCGTCGGCTGCGGAGTTTCATCCTTAGGGGTGTTCGGTGCACTGCGTGTTCAGACACACTTGTACTCTGCCCAGCATTAAAGTCTGATGTTAGTTCCACCACAGTTCGCCACCTGTCCTGTTTTACCAGTCTGCCTAACCTACGACGTCCGAAATCTGTAATGAGGGGTGGCCGCCGCACCCCTCGAAGTTTGGACGTGGTTTCACCTTGGTTTCGCCACTTGTTGAAGACACTAACCACAGCACTCCTCAAACACCCGACAAGTAGGACAATTACATGTAATTAATCTCATAATGGAACCGTATTGAAGAGGATATATCAAAATTATAAAATTCTTTTATTTACAACCACCTATTCAATACATTGCAATATACTCATTGAATTATAGTATAATCATGAAGTATCTTAAATAATGGGACATGTTTCGTTCGGTATAGCGAAGATCACCAGCCATTAATGCACAAAGACTATGTGAGGGCCCTGGACTGAAACATGATCAAAATAGTATCCTCGTATCAAAAGAGTAACCATGTCGTAATAAAAAAAGTGGTCATCAAGGATCAACACTATATAATATTAGACTTGAGATTGTAACAAAATATGTGCAAGTTAAAGAAACAGTATTTGTCATAGAATGGGTTAACAAAAGGCAAACTCTTAAATTAAAAACAATCATGGGGTTGTTAAGATATGACAATAGACATTGCGGACGTTAAAATATACAGGGTTATTCACCTAACATGTTACACGCAAGTAACGTCTAAACCATTAAATATACCAGCATTCTGTTTTCATATTCGTAAATGGTACGCAGAGTCTTGTAATATAACGTGCTACTTAGTCTCATGGGGTGATTAACAACCGAGATATTGATACTAACTCCACATTTTTAAATGGAACGGCACAAATTTATACAGCCGATTTAAAAGTTCATCTGCATACAGGTTCAAATATGTAAGTATTTTCAAAATCGGACAATTACTTTTTGAGATATAAGAACAGCATGCGCTGTTTTGCATGCCGCATCAGACTGCGTGAAGTCTGGCAAGGACATATTGAGGCGCAAGCAGTTTCCTGGGAGTGAGTTCAGCCACATAATGGATACCAGGCATGTAAGCACCTCGTACACATGTGATGGGTTTGCAAAGTGTGTATGACAGGCGAATACATGACAGGACAGGACAGGACAGAAAGGGTTGATGTGCTTAAAACGAATAAAATAAGTACTTTGCCTTGATAGGAACATAACGAAAGCTATAATTGTCACTGGTTTTAGTGTACAGTTTATACTACTCTAAGAGTTGAGAAATAAACATAACACAAAACACCGGAAGAACTCCTTCTAGAAAAGAAATACTCAGAGCTGATCGTAGTGAGATGGCAGCAACACTATTATTTATGTTTTATTTTACACGCATTAATCTCCGCAGAGCTCCAGCGCGACTGTAGTAGTGTGCATTCGAGATAGCGTAGGTTCGAGTCCTGCCTCGCCCAACCTGAGATTGATTTTCATGGTGTCCCATGTTCAACACCAGGCAAATACCGAATAGGTACAGTACCTTTGTGATAGGCCACGGCCGACTTCCTTTCCAAATCCTTCCCATTCCCATCCGTGATTAAAAAAACGCTAAACTGAGCGCAGCCTATTACACGTCAAAACAAAACAATACAACTATACAACTTCCCCGTTGTGTGTTCGCCAGTCATACAATAACGCTGCACACCTAGGATATGTATCGGTACATCACATTATGTTTACAGTATATGCCTGGTATCCGTTCTGTGGCTGGAATCAAGGTCAGGAAGCAGCTTGCGCGTCAATATCTCCTTGCCCGACTTAACGCCGCCTGATGCGGCATGCAAAACCGCGCGTGCTGTTCTTATTTATATATCAACAAGTAATTGTCCGATTCTAAAAATACTCACATATTTGAACTTGTACGCAGACGAACTTTTAAATCAGCGGTATAAATTTGTGCCGTTCCATTTAAAAATATGGAGTTAGTATCAATATCTCGGTTGTTAATCACCCCATGAGACTAAGTAGCACGTTATATTACAAGACTCTGCGTACCATTTACGAATATGAAAACAGAATGCTGGTATATTTAATGGTTTAGAAGTTATTTGCGTGTAACATGTTAGGTGAATAATCCTGTATATCAATGCGTGAAGCGTGGATGAAATTAATATTGTGAGGATGGAATTCCTTCGAATGAAGTAAAAACAAGAGTTAAAATAGAGTTCATTGAATTATCGCGAGTCCCGGTTGAACCAGGCACATATCAGCAAACAAACTAAGGTTGACGTATGACGTGAACTCCAATAGTTGCAAATTCCATAGGAGAGACAATCTTGGTGCCAGAAAGAAAGTACAAGTTGAGCTAGTCAGTATTCCCGCGTTAGCAATAAACTAGAAAATTGTATGTAACGTAGAACACCAGATAATGAACTCATTGAGTAACGAATATTTTGAATATAGGGAGAGTTCTAGCGATCCTTAGGTGAAAGAGAGCAGATTATGGCACAAAATGGAGTTTGAAATCTGAAATGAAAGAAAGAGAACAAAAAAAGGGGAGTATGACAACGGAAAGGAAAAGAAAAATTGAAAGAGGAAGCTTACCCCTGGGACTGGTATGAGGTGTCCACCAGCGTTGGCTGCGTGAAGCAAACTGGCAAGTATCTTTATTACTGCTTCTAGTATTGTACGTATGTGTACGTAGCGCTGCCTACGTTATAACACAAGGCCTGGAAATAGAGCCCGTAAAACGCTATGGAAGTGGTTACACTGAAGTTCAATGCCGGGCCGCTAGGATCGCTTTCTTGCCCCCTGTCTACCAGGCTCGCGCCTTTAAACGTGTCCATTAACTGAGTTGGTTGTGAATGTTTTATGTATTTGTCTGATGTTAAGCATTCGCAGTTCCAGTCATGGTTTATTCACGAGAAATTAAAGGTACGGTAGTGGAATTTCGTTTCACAAGTTTCCAGTGAATGTTCAATATTCGAAACATTATACAGAAGAAGTATTACGCATGAGATACGATTTCAAGCTGATCGAAGTAGGCCTCTGTTCCTAAATTTTGATCCGAGTTACGTCATGAGAATCGGGCGATCCCAAAATTTGTCACTGGACTTTTTTTAAACTATGCTACCGTGACCGGCAATCATTTGAGAGGCATCTTCAAACTCAGAAATCTTAAATCAGGAAACCAACCAGGAAAATAATTTTCCCAACAAATTTCACGTAAACGAATGTAGCAAGAGCTAAATATTGTATTTTCCCCTGAAACAATCTCTGGTTTGAAAAGTATAGAGGTGGTTTTGTCCCGAGAGCATAAAATACAGTTTAAAATAAGCCATTTGTTTTATGGAGCATTTCATTAAATTGTTCAATGCGCATAACGTCTGCAACACCTCACATGGGACATATTCAGGAACGAGAACAAACGAGCATCTTTTAACCGGGCGAGTTGGTCGTACGGTTAGGGGCGCGCGGCTGTGAGCTTGCATCCGGGAGATAGTAGGTTCGAATCCCACTGTCGGCAGCCCTGAAGATGGTTTTCCGTGGTTTCCCATTTTGACACCGGGCAAATGCTGGGTCTGCACCTTAATTAAGGCCACGGCCGCTTCCTTCCAACTCATAGGCCTTTCCTATACCTTCGTCGCCATAATACCTATCTGTGTCGGTGCGATGTAAAGTCACTAGCAAAAAAAAAAAAAAAAGAAAAAAAAAGAGAGCATTTTTTAAGTACTGAAGATGAACTCCTCAGTTGGTTAATTAATGATTTCCTGTCATATATTAAGAGACTTAAAATGCATTCAGAGAAAGTAACAAAGAATCATGAGAGAAATGTATCAGGCATAGATCTTGACTACCCAGTCCACTGTGGCCTGCGTAAAATACCTCGTAATTATACATTTGCATTATGCATTGACGAGGAACCTAACAAGCTATGATATCGAGCTCTTCTTCAGCTACCTAAGACGCCAAGCGGAATACAATGACATTATGGTTCGTGTGGCAAAGTTCTCCAGCTACTCAAAGTCCAACATTGTGCCTTATTCGTTTTCAAGATCGAGGAGCCCTCAGATACCGAAAATCATCGTCTGTGGCACTTCTGCAGTGAACGACGGAATTTGTCACTTCCGCTACGCAGTACTTGTCCCGAAGAGAGTTACTAAAAGGTGTACGTTTATTTTTTCGAAAGACATGTTCAGCAGTGAAATTAAGTGTGGAAAGTGTAAAGGCGATAAACCACCTCTTTTTCTACTATGGAAATTTCTGAGACCTCTGTTAGACAACATTGCTTTGAGCCACTCAAGTAGAAGAGATAAAATTTTGAAACTTGACAAGAAGCCCCTCAGAAGGAAAGTTTTGAAACTTCAATGACATATCCAAGTCAATGCAGCACCGCTCTATAAATAAAGTACTGTCAATACTCGCAAAAACATTCAGTTCTTTTTATTTAGAATATACTTTACTTATTGACATATACGGCCATGCGTATACAAGGGGGCAAGGGCTGAATGGTGAACTAAGAAGCAACCCGTTTCCACGAGTGTATTTCAAGGCCTTGTATTATAGCGTAGGCAACGGTACGTAGAATAGTGCTGGGGACGGAGCGGAGCAGTTGTTGTGACGTCATCACCCGGTAGTACCGAGTGAATGTCCTGACGCGGGACGTTTAAACACGTTATAGGTATGGCACTGCGAAGGTATTGCATCCCCCTATTAATAACCTTCTCTCACAACGTAACAACTGTAAATAACTGCATACCGGTATATATTCACTATAATTGTTATATACGTAACTGCTAGGGAGTAGGAGGTAGTATGTGGAATAAATATTAGTAACTCGTATAGTTAACTCATTCGAATAGTGAAACAAAGTATGGCGCATACCTACCGAAATGGTTTGTAAACAAGGGGATTGGAAGTTAACAGAAAAGTAATGTATTAACAATTATTTCGTAAGTTCATGTGATACGGTACACTCTTAATGAGAATAATAACCTGAATATGAAGAATCTTATCAGAATATAATGAAAAACACTGACAATTTCATCTACAGGATGACAAAAGTAATTACGTAAATGAACGTTGACTGGAATGTCCTTCTTTGCAAATGTGATGACAAAACATACCTGACAACATATTACTACATGTCCCAATGCCAAACAGCAATCAGTAGAATGCTTCTATAAATACAGTTATTATATAATATTATATTTGATGTGCCACCACCCGTCGCGTAGGCCTATGTGCGGCCACAAAATTTGCATTTTGCGTGTTTCCTATTATCAGTGATGTCAAAAAACTGCCAGGCATCCGACGGTTTTCGTGGCATTTGTGGAATAACGTTCTGTAAAAATTTCTTTAAATTCTAAAAATATAACTACTATCTACGAATATGTTTAAATATCACACTAACACCACAAATATAATCTAAGAGACTTTACATTATCTACAAAACATAACAAGCGTAGAAAATATATACGTACATTCTAAACACACAGATTGAATACAAGTACTTTCGTACGTGTGTTGTGCGCTACACTGTGCTCAGGTCCTCCGCGAGTACTCGCAGTTGTAAGCGGAGGGGATCGTTGGTGCGCTCTACCGCTACAACCGGATTACTCATCGGTATTACTCGCTCCGTCCCCACCTCTAACGTAGAAGCGAAGCGCGAGTCATGTGAGGAGGGGCGGGTCAGATGTACGCGGAGGGGCTGTAGCATGAACGGATGGTAGTATGGTAGCAGTTGTTACAGAAGAAATGTTGTTAGTGGTTTTATAATTAAAAATACTCAAAACTATATTTATATTATGAGAGAGTTGTTCGGGAAATTTTCGATTATCGGACTTTTAATTTCTGAAGTATCATTTCAATTTTGATTTCCATTAAAATGCTGGTCTCAGAATATGTAAATGTTCTCAAACTCTGTCATCAGTTTACTTTTATTAACATATTTTAAGATTTGAAGGCCTTTTTCAATTGTCGTTCAACTGTGATCTGTCTCTTTCATATGGGTAGGCCTACTCATGGTGGAATACTTTTTATGTTTTGAAGCGTTGTAATGTTCAAGGTACCTGCTCAAAGAGCTATGCCCAGTTTGTCCAATATAAGAAAACCCGCAATGGGTACATTTAAGTCTATAGATACCAGAGTTCGAGAATTTATTGTAATTGATGTTAACTGTATTAGAGTCGAAGAATATATTACGGTTCGTGTATCGGGTTGTATAAGCGATACCGACATCGTATTTCCTTAGAGTGTTAGTATCTTGAAATATGCCTGGGTTCTTATAGGTAAAGGCAGAATATTTTGTCTTCTTAGGCTTGTCCGGAGTCAACTTGGTTGCAGTTTATAATTTACTGCTTAATGTTTATAAACCAATCACATAAGTCATTATATTTTCACATTTGTTATACAGTAAATCTGAGGTTAGTACCCTGGAGTAGGCTTTTGGCTTTCTTCTTCTGTTCGATTTTGGCCACTATGGACCACGAAGTAACAACTACGGCATCCTGGATAGCCTTTTCCCTCCTCTGGCTTTGATCTTCTGCCAATATAGCTCCATTTGTTGGCTTATCAGCTTCCTTCCTCCTTCTGAAAAAAAAAAAAAAAATCACTTTTGAAGATTTCTTTTCTGCTCCTCGGAGGCCCCTGAAGTCTGAAAGTAATTGTCAAAAGTGGTTCCTGTTTTGGATGTCTTCATGACTAATGTCCATTCTCTCCATGAATCACCAGGGAACAATTTTTTCCCCCAAAGCAAGCTTGATTCATGCATAGATGTCCATAAAATTGTATTCGTCATCATTCTTTAATTCCCTCATCTTCCTTGTCCACCAACATACAGTATATAGGGAATCTATCTTCCTTTCTTCTCCCATTGTTCCAGCAATCCTCTACTTGTTTAATCCAAGGTCTCAACAGTGTATAGTCCATCTGGTTTGATCACTGTGTTTCAGTGTCTTAGTTTTGTTCTCAGACTTGATTTCTTGTTATAACTGGTACACCAATTCAATTTTTCTGATTCTTGCCTCGATTGCCTCCTGTTCTAACCATTAGACTGGATCATCTCACCAAGATATTTGAAGCTCTTGACTTTTTCTACCTTCCCTCCTGTTGTGTTCATGATTTTTGGAGCTGATTTGAGTTTGTCATAAATTTTGTTTCAAGAAATCTGCAAATCCTGTCTTCATAGCAGTTTCAGAAAGAATATTGATCCTTCTACTTGCTGATTCAACATTATTGAAAATAATATTCAATGAAATAAGATAATTAGGTCTAATGTTACGATTTTTTTGAAATATTGAGATCATTAAAAATGATTTTCCAGAAAAATCCACCTCAAAAGTTTTAAAATTGTTTCAGAAACCTACCTCATATGATGTCCCTTCTAATGCAGTATTCTGGTCTTCCTTCATCCTCTCAGGTACAACTGTTAAAACATGTATTCTAATGTGTATGTAAATGACAGCTGAGGATGACTTGTGATAAGTCGAAACCGGTCCTGTTTTAAAAAACATTAATAAATTTAGTATTGATAAGGTGGGTCTCTTTCTTTCTATGACATACAGTGCCATAATAGTCGGGGGATTGCATTAGCAGTTAGCCTGTTAATGTGTGCATAAATGCCATTGCAGTGTAGTCCATTAATTAATGTATCAGTGCAAGCAGATTTCTATTCAGCCAGTGTCATCGGAGTAAAATGTCAAGAACCGCCACTGTATAAATGGTAGGCCTACAAAATACAAGGTTGCTCAAAACATCAAAACATTTCCCAGCTGTTGATTCAAATTCTCTTTGAGCAGAGCACAGTGTTAGTATGGAGTGAAACAAGACACACTCAAATAAGACCGTAATATTAAAAAGCATGGCGGCTGAAGTAGCCGGATTGCTAGTACTGGCTAACATGAAAATATCACTACGTATTATACAAACGGCAGTAATTGAACGGGGTAAATGTAAGATCATAGCGAAAATAACTTTTTCACGTGCGAAAACGCTTCGCCAACAAGTATGCACAAATATAATAAACTAGAATCACATATATTCTACTAAAAAAGAGAACAAGAAGCTGATTATTTAGAAATTTTAATTCGTCAAATAACGTTTTCTCTTAGAATCACATCTGAAGAGTTGGCCGTGCAGTTAGGGGCGCGCAGCTGTGAGCTTGCATCCGGGAGATAGTGGGTTTGAATCCCACTGTTGGTAGCCCTGAAGATGGTTTTCCGTATTTCCCATTTTCACACCAGGAAAATGCTGGGGCTGTACCTTAATTAAGGCCACGGTCGCTTCCTTCCAACTCCTAGGCCTTTCCTATCCCATCGTTCCCATAGATATTTGTGTCGGTGCGACGTAAAGCCGCTAACAAAAAAAAAAGATTTCACTTCGCTGGATGGATGAAAATACATGATGAAACTGTTAAAAGAAGTACACCCGAAAAAAATGTTATTGGCTTTAAGTCCAACTATTTTTTTTTTTTTTTTTTTACGGTTGTCGGAGATGCCGAAGTGCTGGAATTTAGTCCTGGACAATTTATTTTACGTGTCAGTAAATCTACAGACACGAGGCTTGACGTTTTTGAGCACCCTCAAATACCACTGGACTGAGTCAGGATCAAAACTCCCAACTTGAGGTCAGAAGGTCAGTCCAAGTACACCATTAACACTAAATATTAAAAGAACAATGCAATCAAATCTATGGGAAACTAGTGTACGACTCATTACAATCTAAAGCAGAACATCAAATTAAAATATGAGTAGACAGTGCATCAAGTCATGAAATCACACATTTTGGACAAGCCGATCACTAAAGTCTTAAGATTGTTGTGTTGAAACAAAAGATCTTGATGTGGTTAAATCCAAATTATGTGTTGCATATAACAAAGTGGATAAAAACCTGTATAATATGCAACTCTCACTACCAGGAGAAAAAGTATTGCAAAATACTGAGGGGATTTTCCTCATCAGTAGACTCAAAGGAACAACTTCTGCCATCTATGAGCATTCCTCGGCTAGTAAAACCACAAAATTCGAACGGAACACAAACACACACACACGTTTCTGCGGGGAGAAAAAGAAATATAGAGCATATATACATATATGTTTACGCCCTCGAAGAGTTAACCTTCCTTCAATGTGTTCACATGAATTCCTTCCAACTCTGTCAACTACGATTTGAATTACTCTCTCAAATGTGTCATTTCTGATACAAGTTCATAATTCATGTACAACTACTTGCTGTAAGATAATAATTTTATCTGAATATATGATGCATTGAATTGGTGGAACTTTTACATTTGTAAATGTTTAGTGGCAGTCAATATGGAACCAAAATGAAATTTTTAACAATACGATTCTCTTAACCCAATGAACGGCCCTGGTAATGCTAACAATGTTGACATATGGCATAGCACGACTTCAGACAACAGTGGTAACCTTAGTAATGAAACGTTCAGACACTAAAGATATAATAGGATTTTACCAATTACAGAACACGAGTGCAAAAACTCTATTGACTCTAAACACTGATATTCAACTACATGGACGAGCTTCAGTTCGGTGTAGTCTGCTTGGTAACAGATAACCACAGTATGAACCGGAAAGTGTTGGTAGTGAAAACCCTGTTACAAACCCAGCTAATCCCTCCAAGTCACTATTTCTTCTGTGTAACAGTGTACAGATTGCTCCATCCGTCACACTTATAAGTTTTGTTATATTCCAGGATCCAGCCAAACATTTCTGCAGACAAGCACAGATTATTGTAAAACATGCTTTCATCTAAATCACTCCATCTTTGAAGCACATAAGACAGTGTCAGAATATCACAATATCAATTACTTCTATCTAAATTAATTTGTTTGAGTAACACAAATAGGCTCACTGTTTGGAATTAGAGAAAAGTCTTCCCTAACCTCAGACTCATTCTTAAAATGATGTATGCACACTACAGTTTTGTCATAGTCTTCAAAATTATCACAATGTATATTCCTAATACATTTCTCTCTTAATGTTTTATTCCGTAGAAAACTTAATAGTTGAGGTGGCATTGCCGTAGTTCGCAACACGATCAAAACAAATTCTTACATTACTGCGTATAATTACAGATCCTAAATGTCCACCGACTCATACAAATACACTCGCACACTTACAGTCTACAAAAAAACATTTATTGTCAAATTTCATGAAATTACATCGACTACATACAAGAACAAGAAACCAAAACAAACCCACATTTCCAACAAGTCCGGCTACTCGATTCGGCATCTTTGAACGATCGAGAGTAACATTAAGGTCTCAGGATTGGAGTCTTTCTTGGAGTGAACTGTATATTGTAAATGGGTAATTAGAAATAAAATTAATGTCACAGATGATCAGCATGTGAAGGCAAAGAATAAACACTTGTGTCCAATACAGGGGGAGTGGCTGTGTGTGCTGCACTTTACATAAATGTTAAAATCTCAAAAAGTAGTGAAGGTACTGTTATATAATTCACACCAAATTAAAGCTAATAACATAAATCCAATTAATGAAAAAAAAATATAATTGAAAAAATTTAGACATTTTGACAATTTCTGGGCGTACACATACCTTAAGTGGCCAGAAAGAACCAAAGATGATACTGAGCTTTTGGCAATGGAAGTTAATGCTGTTTTAAGGGAGGAAATGTCTGAGAGAAAGTATGAGAACCTACCCTGATATGAAGTTCCAAAGAAAATACCTTCTCGATACACAATTGCATGCTGCTAAGAGCACCATAGACCTAAATTGGAAGAAGTACCAGCATTCAAATATGAAAGAGCGAATAAAGTTTGCAGCGCGTTTAGTGATTAACACGTTGAGTGCCGAGCCGATTGTCGCACACTATTCCACTGGTGCCAGGCATCTATTTGAATAGTATTCCGCTGGTGCCAAAGCAATTGTACGCGTTGTAGGCTGTTTATATAATCTTGGGATGTATTTATATGATGTACTAAGTAAATTTTATCTCACCATACCAAGGTCATGTGTGACGCCATATGGTGTCACATCAATTTTTTACAAAAGATAAAATATAGCGTGACGCCATATGGTGTCACAGAAATTTTTTGACATGGAATGTGCAATACGAATTTCAAATAGGGGAGATTTATTTGCTAATTCAAATTAATGCAATATTTATGAAAACCAAGTAAAATGCAAAACCAGTACTTATATTACATTACATATTGTTGCGAACAATTTTCTGATAACTCGAAACAGTGAAAATATGAGCCTCGGCACGATTGGCAGACAGTGACACTCGCATTGCAACATAAGCATTAGACTTTCAACAACAATTAACCTTCAGTCACTCTTTGTTGTGAAATGATTCAAAGCACTTCAGACAAAGGAAATGTGGGTCTGGACAGGTTGTGCACACAGTTGACACCCTTTTTGCAGCAGAAGCAGCAGCCTTTCTTCCCATGACCTTGCATAGTTGCTGATAGCAGCTTCGACACAGACCTCTAGTTTTCCTGCAATATTGAAAGGAAGAAATAAAAAATAATTTTATAATCAGTATTGACATCCTTCAGAAGTGCAATAATGTTGAACTTGATAACACTTGCCTGGTACTTTTCTGTCCTTCCGTCTTGTTGGCTTCCCCAAGGTAGTGGTTCTCCCTCTTAGTACGTCTAACAGGGTCGTTAGACAAAGTAGAGCGCTGACTACGTTCCTCCGAAACTCCGCAAGAGACATTTACCGATGTCCAGTAACCCGTGTCTTATTGTACAGAAGCAGTGCATTTACAACGGCAGTACCAAAAAGAATGTCATCTGCAACTTTGTGGTACCATCGGATGGTTTTCCTCATTGCAGTGTGATACGAAGAAAGTGTGTCTGCAATATCTATTCCTCCTTTCATTTTATTGTACGTTACCACCATTTTCGGTTCAACCACATCTTCATGTTTCCTGTTCTTTTTGCCCGTAGCAATTACATCATTAGAACATTTGGTTGACATAATCAGCATGTCCCTCTGATCTCTCCACTTCATCACTGTCGATCCATTTCCATTCTCCATTGCAATGAGTTCTCCCTTCTTACGCTTTGCATTTACAACATCGTTTGGTAAACCTTTTCGATTTTTTCTAAGTGTGCCAAGAAAATGTGTCTTACGATCCAGTAGCACCTCAGCTAACTCAATTGTTGGTGCACAGAAAGCGACCACTGTCCAGATACGGGTCCATAAGTTGCATCACAACTCGAGTAGCCATGCTCAGTGTACTCTGAGCATTCAAGGTACCTTTACCAGCGTATACTTTAGTTTTGTAGGTGTAGCCCGTGTCATCGCACAGCTTAGTTTTTTTTTTTTTTTTGCTAAGGGCTTTACGTCGCACCGACACAGATAGGTCTTATGGCGACGATGGGATAGGAAAGGCCTAGGAGTTGGAAGGAATCGGCCGTGGCCTTAATTAAGGTACAGCCCCAGCATTTGCCTGGTGTGAAAATGGGAAACCACGGAAAACCATCTTCAGGGCTGCCGATAGTGGGATTCGAACCTACTATCTCCCGGATGCAAGCTCACAGCCGCACGCCTCTACGCGCACGGCCAACTCGCCCGGTCTTAAATTGTTTAACACTGTACCTGTGTGCCTTACCAGGCATAAATTGCCCTCCACGGAATCATTGATTCATCAACTACGAGGTTTTCACCTGGAGTTTTCACACTCATGAAGTTCATATGCATTATATCTAATAGTGGGTGAATCTTGTGCAACTTTCCAGCTAAGGCATCGTTGGGACCAAAGTGTCAGAATCGAAGTAGTAACTGAAAACGATTTCTTGGCATTGCCTTACCAGCTACACTACTTTCATACACAGAAAACTGGCTCCAGCAATGTGATAATGAAGGCATTCTTACAAGATCCACCCACAATCTCAAACCTATAAAAACTTTCATTTCCTCCTTTGTAGTATCTACCCACTCCTTCAAACGACTAGACCGCTTAATATGCATAGACGCTAGTGTTTGATTTGCATTGATGTTGGTTTGTAGTACCATCAAATCAAGAACTTTGTCTGTTAGGAACAGTCGGTAAAACTCATATAGTGTGGCTGTAGAAGTATCAATTTGAAGGTTTAGACGCTCCTGACTTGTAAACGGGATATCTTTCTGTGCCCCTACACACGGACCCCAAGCATCATTGTTCACATGAGTGTCTACACCATTTGCACCAGCACCGTCCCCACCTATATCACTATCAGTATCGCCATCGTCTTCCGCATCACTCCATACATCCGTCATGCTGTCACTGCACTCATCATCACTAGCGTTATATTCACTGCCGTCAACACTTACGTATTCCTCTCCATCAGAATCCATCAGTAATTCACAAATATCCACTTCACTAATTCTCTTCTTTGCAAGTCGCTTACCATTTCTACTAAGATTATTACCAATATCTTCCATATTTTATATTTTTGCACAACTATACAAACTGAGTGATAATACGTACGTAAACGAGGAATAAACAATGCCTGGCGCGCTTTCACTTGCGACAATGACCACTGGCCAGTCAGTGACTTCGGAAGAATACTGTGGCGCCATATGGTGGCACACAGTAGAAATACATAGCTAGAATAGACTCTGAAGTTCGCTCTTCACGTAGTACCAATTTTATGCGCATAGATTTCACAGCTGATGATCTACGGCACATCGCCTGAAACTCTACTGTACCGCCATATGGCGTCACGCCATCTCAGATTTGAAGATCGGCGTCACCCAACGTGTTAAGAGGAGATTGCTCGTGTGTCTTACCCGATACATGCATACAGGATTCACTAGGGTCTCTCAACAATGCAGGTAAAATACCGGTACTTAGCTTAAGATTTTGCAGTTGCAAGAAATATCAAACATCTGCTTTCATGGGATATCATAAGAAAGCCGGTACAGACTTTTACAGAACATTTATGAACTGCCACAAGGACAAAATTTCGTTAAGACAACCAGAAGCCACCAGCATAGCTAGATAAACTGCTTTCAACAAAGCCACAGTGGGGACAAGTTTTTCAAAGCACCAGGAGGTAATGAAGAAAAATCACTTATCCCCTGAAAATATATAAAACTTGGATGAATGAGGGATTACTGCAAGAGTTATTGCATCAAAAGATGTGAAACAAGTGAGGACTATGACGTCTAGGGAACGGTCTACCATTATGCTGTTATTGATTGCATTGCTAATGGGAACTCAATCCCGACTATGATTTTTCCACAAGTGAAACTTTGCAAAGCAATGACAAAATGCCACCATGGTCAGCCACACATATCTGGCTGGTCAAAAGGAGGGTTTCCTTAAAACACTTTTCATGTGAAGCCAAGTAAAGAGCAGCCTGTTTTATTAATTACTAGATAACCACAAAAGCCATGTTACAATTGAAATGATAACCCTAACAAAGGAGCCAGGAAGTGTTGCTAAATTCTCCTCACACACTTTCCATAAGCTTCAACCCCTTGACTGCACTGTTTGTAATTTCTTCAAAAACTATAATACTGCAGTGATGAGTGGATAACTAGCCACAGGAAAAAACCGCAGATGTATGACATAGCAGAATGATGGAAAATCCTATCCATTATCCTTGACCACATTCAATTTACAGTCTGGGTTCAGACTATTAATGACATCATTAGTTCTTATATCCATCAATGATTATTCAACTCATTTTAAACATGCTACTCCTCAGACATCGACAAGTAGGGAAGTTGATGGTAGTTGCAGAAATATTGGTACTTCTGAAGATGTTCATGCATGCCCAAAGCCCGCTCAACAAGTTTCAAGTTATGGTGGAAGAAAACCAGTACTCCCAAGAAGACCGCAACAGAGGAAACTGCCACTTTGCATAACCACATATATATCGTATTTGAATGCATATAACTTGCACTTTTTTGACAAAAAATAAGTGTGACCATTTTAGGGGCGTGATATATGTGTGGGGATTTCTGCGCAAAAGATCGTATTCCTGAAAGAACATAAAATTCGCATTAGGCTATCGATTGCAAATTATGAATCTCATTCCGTATTGACGGTTATCACTTTACAAAAGAAAATATAAAATCCTCCTATCAATACAAGTCCTGTTAGATGAAGCAAACTTTTAGTTACAAGTAAGTCATATGAGTTTTCTTTTCTTACATCATTTTTAACTTGCTCTTCATCCACTCATATATTCCTTTTTTCTCATTACAGATGTTATACACGTTTTATTCGTAGTATTGACTGTCTCACTACACTCCTCAGCATAGTGTTTTATTTAACAGTCAGCAAGATCTATTAAGACGAGAGGAATTTGCACCTCAATCTGTTTTTAACTCACTAATCATGATCACTGTCACTTCACATCATTACGATATTTAATCTGTTTGTATATTATGTAATCATTGTTTTACTACTGAAGATGGCCTTGAGATTAGGCTGAAACATGTATAGACTTTGCTTCATCTAACAGATGACTTGACTTGTATTGATAGGAGGATTTTATAAATATTTTCTTTTGTAAACAAGAAAACTGGCATACTTACCCTTTTCATTGTCAATGCCTTCAGTCTCCGAGCTATTCTCGTGTGCATCATCCTAGTCACCATCCTACACTGCATCATCCTGACTTCCAATGCATTTGCGATGCCCGTCTTCAAGAAACTCTGCACAGTAACGTCTGTCGACACCATAACCCATAAGTAATAATAATAATAACTTAAATGTTTCCACCTTTTCAATACAATATATTCACAAACTTACAAAATTATACGGTACTAGTTTCGACCCATCTAGGGGTCATCATCAGCCGTATTGGAGCAAAGATCATTTGTGGCGAAATCCTAAGACAATATTATTTTAAAGAATAACAAGTGAAATGAGATGTTATGGTAATAGTTAATAATACAAGGAATATACATAATAAGAGGTTTTTAACAAAGAATAAAGAATAAAGTATATTCCTTGTATTATTAACTATTACCATAACATCTCATTTCACTTGTTATTCTTTAAAATAATATTGTCTTAGGATTTCGCCACAAATGATCTTTGCTCCAATACGGCTGATGATGACCCCTAGATGGGTCGAAACTAGTACCGTATAATTTTGTAAATTTGTGAATATATTGTATTGAAAAGGTGGAAACATTTAAGTTATTATTATTATTACTTATATATTGTTCAATACGGACCAAAAACATGAAATTCATAACCATCAACCATAACCCATGCTTGCATAACCCAATCACACAAGAATTCAACTGACGGCTTCTTTATTTTGCCTACTGGCGTCAGCTCATGCTCCCCTCCTGCCATCCATTCGGCGTACAATTTACTTATGTTGTCCTTGAAGGACTTGTTGACGGAAACATCTAAGGGCTGTAGACAATGTGCGAGTCCACCAGGTAATACGAGATCAGTTTTCATTTTCTGAAGACGTTTCTTCATGTCTTCCACCAAGTGTCCCGCACTAGCATTGCTGGGCGTTGAAGCAGTGTCCCTGGCCGTGCTCTCCACACCGTACGGACCCAGTCCTGGACAAGAGCTGTATCCATCCTTTCTGTTGAACCCGTATATGAACGTCTTTGGGAAACTTCACTTTAGGCACTTTTTTCTTTTGAAAATAACGTATGGTGGCAATTTTATTCCACCTGTGGTTATTGCTAACATGCCATTGCAATGCTGTTTTCACACCCAGTTGTACGTACAAGCACGCTAGATTCTCCCATCTTGTTGATGGTGGAGTTGCATGGTATGTCAAAGTTTTATCGTGGGTTGATCTGCACTGCTAATTTGATGTAAGAGCCGATTCTTCTTCTTCCGCATTGCTATCATATGGCGATGAATATCTATGATTTTGTCGCTGAAATCACTTGGGATTCTCTGGCAGAGAGATGTTTGCCTTCGCAGACACAATCCCTTCGTGTTGAGAATCTACGGATCCAACCCCAGCTCACTTTCAGATCCGAACAGCTGATCCATCCATTTTTTTTGCTAGTTGCTTTACGTCGCACTGACACAGATAGGTCTTACGGCGACAATGGGACAGGGAAGGGCTAGGAGTGGGAAGGAAGTGGCCATGGCCTTAATTAAGGTACAGCCCCAGCATTTGCCAGGTGTGAAAATGGGAAACCACGGAAAACCATTTTCAGGGCTGCCGACAGTGGGGTTCGAACCTACTATCTCCCGAATACTGGCCCCACTTAAGCGACTGCAGCTATCGAGCTCGGTGATTCATCCTTTAATCGCTAGTTTGTGCTCTTAGAAATGTACCATCTCGTGCGAGATACTAAAGCCATCATTTTGCAACTCTAACGTAATGAAGAAACTCAACTTCCAGCCCAGGAAACATACCAGTTTTCGGCCCTTGAGTGCCTTACGTGTTCGGTTGGTGATTTCTAGTGCAGCTCTCTGTTTACGCCAGTAGCGAACATGAAACTTGGTCACACTGAATTCTCGACCGGCAGCTGTTACTATGTTCTTCAGCGTATTTTATCACACCGAGTTTTAACTTATCTGAGAAACAACGGGGTACTTATCGACAAAACAACACATGGACAATACCTAATACCGTGATCACTTTACTGCCTGGACAGGGAAACATTCCCAGTTCACGTGATCAGTTCTGCCGGACAGGTAGCGATAAGGATATTGACAAAGACGGAAGATTGAAAGGAATGGCTTAGTGTGACTGGCTAGGAATGTGGCCTTGGGGCGGGGGTTTGAGAGTTAGGTATTTTTGGTAACAGCTAGCCTCAACCGTTCTGCAGGCAGAAAAAATGCAGCAGCTTCTTGGACTGTCACGTACAAAATACTGTAACAGCAATTGGTACAGTCCCGATATTTAATGTAGGCACGTCCATGGAATACCCACCAAACTTTATTTTGTGTATGTACCGTATGGCTTTATAACGCCAGAAATTAATGCAAGTTATGTGCAGGGATTTTTTCCCCTGCAATTTCAAATGTTAAAAATGGGGTGAGATATATACATGGTGGTGAGTTATATGCGAGCCAATACAGTAATAAGAGGAGCCTAACCAAGCAACCCCAGCCTTAACAAAATGCCACAGAAGACTGGAACTAGATGGCAGCTCTACATCAGATGATGTCCTGAACTTTCAGAAACTGATAAATCTAACACTGTTCAGATCAAGAACAGTCGCTTTACTCTTTTGAAAATGACTCTTTGTAAGGAGGACTATGTCATAAGAAGTGTTCAGAGTATGAAATGTGTTGTGAATTTTATCGCCGAGATAATGGATGTCAATGGTAATGAATTAACTGTTCAGTACTTAAAAGTTTTCAGCACCTTCAAACAAATATCATAATGAAGCAATTGGTGACCAAACACTGAAGCATCCAACTGGAATTCCAAGTCTCTGAATCACTGAATACTGACACTTGTCTGTTCTTGTCCAATACTTACCTCACCAAACAGGTGTAAGGTGTACAAAACAGCAGCAATATCAAACTGTTCCAAGGTATGAATCCTACCCTGGGATGTGCGTAGGCGCTTTTAACCCCTTATCCGGGCACGGGTCAATTCATCTACCAATATTTGTTACTCAATCAGGTAATGACAAGTTAACTCATCTGCTGGGGGGGACGACGATGACGGCATGTGTTATATCGCCTCTTTGTTATTAAATGTAGTTCTATGATCACTCCATTCACTGTTGCTAATTTCAGATGACCACCAGTCATAAGAAATAGCCTGCATGGATGCTAGGTGACAAGTGTCCGTCCATCCATCCGTACCTTACATCACAGCATGCATGGTTGTTAAAGTTACACTACATCCACACATTTTGTGACTAACTTCCACAATGCAAATTTTCAGATGACCCCCACAGCCATAAGACATTTAGGGCCTATGTCAAAATGAGCAGGGCTAGAAAACTGGTCTTTCACGTAGGCATGCACGCGTAATGGACCGGACAAGTCCCTTCGTTATTCACGGAAGAGTAACTTGTTTTCAGTCAAAATGTATTCCTTGCTACAAAGGTTTGTTTCTCAGTGGAAACACTCTGGTTAAGAGGTTAAGATTGATTATATCAAGCTATTTGAATCCAGCCTGTATACTATGTTATTTTCTAAATGTACTTATGAGTTTGCATACCAGAGGAAACAAATGACAAATTTAAAATATTTTGCTTAAAATATTAAAAAATTTTAAAAAGTGTCTCAAGGTACAAGGATGTCCCCAACATATCAACAATTTTGTAAAAGTGTTGCTATTTGCATGTATGTCTAGTTTTATGAAACAGAGCTCAGCTTGAAAACACATTCCAACATTATCTGATAATAAACAGTTTTGTTTAAAGATAATAAATAGTTATACTTGAAATTTTGTAAAGGATCTAAATACATACTATAGACAAAGCAATTGCTTTAGAAAATTGTATTACAAAGAGAAGTATCTCAGATATACATCATCTCTGCCATTCGAGACATTTTCTTAGGAATATGCACAAACAGGTCGAAGTAACTTGCCAGCTCGTCGATTGTGACGTCATCACATGAAGATGAAGGACCGACTGTCATCCTCGCTTGTTGAGAGCAAGACTGACTGCCTGCCAGTCGGGTTTTTGCCAACTTAACTCGTAATTGTCGAAAGCTCTCCGACTCGTACTTTGTCTCTGAGACTACACGGCTGGACAAGGGCATCTGGATCAAGGACTTGAAGTCTGGAGATGCCACTCCTTGCCCAAACCGAGCCTCGTTGGCTGGTAAGGAAGACTCCTTAGTTTCTGTGAGAGGGCACTGAGGGGAGTTAGCTGCACCAAACCTGAAGGGAGTGATTTTTTTAGAGGTAAAATTAGTCAGTTTCAACACTGGATCTTTCAAAATATTTGCACTGCACATGGGATTTAGGAAGTTCAGTTTGCTCCTATGCAGAACATGTTTTTTGACATGACCAGCAGCCATCCACCTCGAACGTTGAACAGTTCCGCTGCGCCGTACATTACACTTGCAGGAAGCACTGGTACACTCTTCACCAGTAAGGCTCAGAGATGTCCATAATGTAGTCTCCTCAACCGGGCTGCTTTTCTCTCCACCAAAGGGATTCCTCAGCACCTGACTGCTTATTTTCCTAGAACCAATAACAACACAGTTTATAAATTTCATAGTTAAGTCTGTATTGACCTCAAATCAAAGCAAATTGAGCATGGAGTATTTTGAAAAGATTGCTATGTATTCTAATGTTTAGTGATAATAGGACAGTAGTTTAAATGTCTTTGGAAATATGTAAACAGAAATGGCAGTGCGGAAAGAGGTGGTGGTGTTTGGATGAGGAAATACTGCATTTGCTGGATGAATGTTAATTTAGGAAAGTGAATAGGGGGAAACACTTCCTCAATTAAATTCAATAACAACAACTGTATTAATTCAGGACTTCCTTAGAATCTACAAAGGTAGCCAAAATTTTACACACACTTACAGATACTCGAAAAAATACTGACTATACATTCATGGCGTCTCTGGATAAATATATTGATATGCAAGGGGACTGTATGGATATAGAACAAGACGTAATGTCTGAACATAGTCTGGCCCATTCCATTGCATCAAGAGGTCTAGATCATTGACTGGACAGGTTGAGCCTGACATCGTGCACCTCGTTTAAATATTCGTACAGCAAGAAACAGTTCCTTGTAGTCACATGCAGGGTCCTTCCTAGGCCCGTGTACATGCAGTGGCACGAGTTCTGCAGTCCATGTACAATCGCTGGGTATGCCCGCAGTTGACGCAAGGTCCAAATAAGGGTATGAAACACAAGAGGAACGGAAAATAATTACCAAGCTTCACAATGAAACAAAGTCCCTGTCTGAGATTTCACGAATAATCGATCGTCCTTGGTCGACAGTTCAATCCAACACTGACAGGTACAGTGTGACAAAAAGTGTACGGAACAGGCCCAGAAGTGGTCGTCCCCAAGTACTGTCTCAGAGGGACAAGGCGTTTATTGTTCGAACTGTGAAAAAGGATCCAAAAACTAGTGCCCCTCAGATTGAAGCAGAGTTGGAGAAGCAGGGCGTAAAGGTATGTATGAGTACTGTGCGAAATAGCTTGAGAACAGCAGGGTATAATGGTTGAATGTCTAGGGAAAAACTTTTCGTTAGTGCAAGGAACCACAAGAAACGCCTATAATTCGCTTTAAAACATGTGGATAAGACAGACAAATTTTGGAAGCATGATTTTGACCACTGAAAGTAAATACAACGTATTTGGTTCTGTTGCGAGAATAGTGTGGTGAAAACCGAACACAGAACTGAACCCCAGAAACCTCACTCCTACGATCAAACATGGAGGGGACTCCGTTCTTGCCTGGGGGGGCCACGAGTGCTGCTGGTGTTGGAAATTTGAGTTTTATAGATGGAACCAGGGATCACAAATACTACATAAATATTCTCAAAACACATCATATACCCAGTGCTAGGAAACTTTGTTTGGAACATAATTTCATGTTCATGCAGAACATCATGATCATACTCATTCCCCGTTTCCAGCTTCCTGGGTTGGGTTACGAATCAAGGATCTCCATCGCTGCCGGTCTCTTCACCACTCTTCTCCTTTTTTAAGTAAATCTTCTGGTTTTTCTCCCCTCTTCTCTATGCACTCCCACACTGAATCTGTCCACCTCTTTTGGGGTCTTCTTTATGGTCTCTTTCCTATTAACTTCTCTGAAAAAGCTTTTCTTGGCACTCTCTCTTCTCCCATTCTCATGATTTGTCCATACCACTATAGCTTTGTTGTTTCTACCCTGTCTTGAAGTTTCAAGATTCCTGCCTTTTTCCTTCTCTCTTCATTTCAAATCTAACCTTTCTGGTCTTGCCCTCGATACCTCTTAGGAATTTCATCTCCGCTGCCTGTATTCTACTCTCCTTCTCGTTTTGGTGCAGTCCACGATCCAGCTGCATAGGATAGTATGGGTTCATAATAGGTTGAATAGAATACTTTCTTACATTTCTTCGGGATATCTTTGTTCAACAAAATACCCCTTACACTCTGGTAGAAGCTGTTTGCCTGTTGTATTCTTTTCCCAATTTCATTATCTTTCCATCTTCTGTGATCATACTTCCCAAGTACTTGAAACTTTTAACCACTTCCAGAATTTTAACATTCAATTTTATCTTTCCTGTTAATTCCTTCTCCTTGTCATCACTATTGTTTTACTTTTCTCTGTGCTTACTTTCATCCCAAGTTTTTCTATCTCTTGATTCCACACATCTACTTGTTTTTGCATTTCCATTTCATCCTCACCCCATATCACTATATCATCTGCAAACAACATGGCTTTTGTTGCCTTGTCTTCCCAATCTCTAATGTTCTTATGAATTTCATCCATGACTATGATGAATAGTATGGGGAATAGTATACTTCCCTGTCAGAGACCAGTTTCAACTTTAAACCATTTTGTTTTTCCTATACTAGTCTTCACACTACTAACACAATTTTTGTACACAGCTCTTATCATTTGCACTTCCACTTTGTCAACTTGTTTTTGCCTTATGTGTCCCATACCATATGTCTTGGCCCACTTGTCATAAGGTTTCTCAATGTCAATAAATATCACTATGTCTTTTCCAAACTCCCATCTTTTCTCCATCATATGTCTTAATGTAAAGATCAGGTCAAATGATCTGTCTTTCCTAAAACTACACTGTTCTCCCATTTCTTCTTCATGCAGGACAATGATCCACAATACACTGCCCATAATACAAAGATGTGGATACTTCACAATATGCCAAAGCATCTTCCTACAACCCCTCAGTCCCCCGCTCGACATCAATCCGATAGAGCATGCAAGTATGGGAGATACTGGACAGAAAATTATGATTCAGGGTAATATCCAACAGGAATGATCTCCAAACTGCCATACTGGAAGAATGGAACAACATTGCATCATTGGTCACCGAGAACTTAGTTGCTTCCATCCCACGACAACTGCAGGCAATAATAAAGGCAAAGGGGAACCCAACAAAGTATTGAAAAGTGAACAAAGGCAAGGACTGGAGATGGTGTACGAATATATTTTTCGTGTGTAATTTTTTTAGAGGGAATGCAGTTGACTATTTTGTTTTAGACGTACCTTCATACTGTAAGCAATTATTGATGGTAATAAATAACATTCCAAACTATGCAGTCCATGTTTTATTTATATTACATTTTGATGTTTGCCCTTAAATCTACGCGCATGTATGTCCCGTTCTTGCATAATGTGACGTGTTTAAAGTTAAAAATTTCATTGTTCCGTATTGAAGAATATTAAGTTAAAATTGAAATAATTGATAAAAGAGATTCAACCTATTCAACACAAAAGAATAAGAAATGTAGTGAATTACATTCCCATTTAATAATTGGTAGAAATGGTACCGGTTTCGACCCTAGTCCAGGTCATCATCAGCTGATTAAGACGAAAAACAATGCATAGGATCAGTAGAACAGGCGATATAAAAATGAAATGGCGGCAGACACTGTAGAACTTAGAAGAAGTAAAATGCAAATCACTAAAAGAAAACAGTGCGCAATTCTCTGAGCTGTAGCATAGCACACGCAGCACTAGGCAAAGTCCCACAATGTTTACGAATAGCGGAGAACGGTTAAATGAGCCAGTTTTTAAATACTGTCAGGCATAAAGTCACATCACAATCGAACATGTACGAAGATCCATAATCGTGCAGGAGTTGAAGATGAGTATATCCATTGAAGCAATTTGCCAGCTCCCAGTGATCAGTGTGATGCATTCAATATCAGGCACTGTGGTTTCAAATGCCCGAAGTAAAATGGAGAATAACTTGACGGTTCAGTAATTTTCCTCGGTCGCGGGAAAGTAAGTATATAGATAAATATAATACAATTCAATATAACTGAATAAGTAATTGTGCCCCTATAGAATTCTTAGAACAGTTGACGTGAACAAACAATTATGAAGAGAAAAAAATAGTAAAAAGCGCAATATCGGAAACAAATGAAAACGTATATGCACAGTGCGCAATTTTTTAAAGCGTAAAAACTCAGGTCTTGATTGAAGTAGTCGAAATCGGTGCAAGGCAGGAGTTGAGTATGAATGAGAAGAACCAAAATGAAGGTGGATTTTTTAAAAAGAAAAGATAGAATAAATTAATAGAGGAAGAGGAATAGTGGAATAAGAGAAGAATGAAAGAAATTGAAGTTAAATGGTGTTGAGGAAGAATAAGATAGGGAGATGAAGGAGGAGGGGTAGTTTAGGGTGGGTTATTGGAGGTAGAAAATGTGGGTAGGAACTTTGTAAGGCATGGAAAATAGAATTGGGGTTTTGAAATTTATGATTTACCTTTTCGAGTATCTGTAGTTCAGCTTTAATCAAGACAAGATATCCTCTTTGATGATTGCATAGGAAATTTCTATTTCTACTTTAACCTCCTATGAGAGGGGACAAAAATATAACAACAGTAACATCTGCGAGCTTCTAGCAGAGTTTGGCATCATGCAAGGCTTCTCGTTGCAATTCCACTCCTGAGGTCGTCAAGATTTAACCTCCATTAAGGCCCCGATTATCCATGGAATTGGGTGGCAAGGGCACTGCAAACAGCGAAAATCACAGATAACCCGAAAAAAAGACTTAAAATGAGGTGTAAACACAAAAAATTCAGAATAAAAAGTTTTAAACATAATATGTAGGCCTAAAACTTTTAAAATGTGTACAGTACAGCCGAAACCTTTGCTCTATATCTAAATCACTAAATTAAAGAACAGTAAACAAACAATACTGTCCTGTTATTAAAGTGTTCAGTTAAGTCTTTTTTTTTTCAACCAGTCACCTTTTCTTTATTCCGGACAGTACTTTCCTTAACATGAGTTTTTCTGCCAGATGTGCACCATCGTCTTGTCAATATAAATATTGAAGCAACCCGTCTACGTGCTGCAAAGCAGTTTCATGCATGATCCGCGCAGGCATCTCGTCTTCTCCACTCACTTTGTTGTTCTTTGTTCTTGTACACTCCCACTGTGCTGTTCTTTATTTCTACGTCAGTCATTCAAATCCTGGCTCACTTGTGCTGCATTCCAACCACTCTTCTGTGTTTTCTTCGACATTCTCACCTCCTGGAACGGATGTCACTAGGTCAACAAGTGTAGCAGTCACCATGACTAAATTCTCTTCTTCACATATGTTTTGGCTGACATTTGTTTCAATACTCTGAAAGAGTTTTCTCCACGATTTATCAAGGGCTGAGGGTTTGATGTAATCCTATGCAGACACAATATCATGAATGTATCCAAAATTGTATAATTCTTCGTAATAAAAAAAATTTGTGGTACTCATGGATAATTAGGGTTTTAGTGCAGGACAATGATCCAAAATACACTGCTCATAATACAAAGATGTGGATACTCTACAATGTGCCACAGTACCTTCCTACACCCCCTCGACATCAATCCGACACAGTCAGTAGCGAAAAAAATTGCATTCCGTCATACATTGCACTAGGCTGTACCTCTGCCATCTCGTGGTGAATTTCAGAGTTAACTATTGTCACTCTTAAATCTTGCATACAAGACCCCACTCCCAACGTAATTCGTCAGAGAAGAGCGATTCCGCTTCGAAGCGCTTACAAGTCTTATTGCAGCTCTGATGACACTGCACAAATTTGTGAATAGTTTTGTCCATACGACCCATGCAATGTGTTTCGTAGTTAAGAAATTTCCGCCTCTGTAGCGTAGGCCTACTGCAGCTCTGATGACATCGCACAAATGGGTGAATAGCTTGAAGTCCGACCCACACATTGCAAGCATGCATCAGTCATGCTATATGTCTGTTTTTCGTAGTTAATAACGTCCATCACCATAATGTTTAGCACAATTAGCTGCCGTTCTCGGGAGTCGGCGTTCGATTCCCGGTACCGTACTAACAGAGATTTGCTTGTTGTTTTAAGGGGCCTAACATCGAAGGTCATCGGTCCTAACAGAGATTTACAAATGGCAAAATTGGTAAAAACGGTACAACTTCCCTCCACTGGGGATGTGTCTAAAAAGAGCTGTACCAACTCAGGATGAGGAAAAAGAGTTTAGTTTAGTTGAGAAATATTAATGGTTGTTGCTATTATATGTTGATAATTAAGTTCCCACGTACTTTAAACCATTCCTGGAGACATCAAACAAAACAAGAGCCTCCATGGCTCAGGCGGCAGCCTCTCACCACTGGGTTCCGTGGTTCAAATCCCGGTCACTCCATGTGAGATTTGTGCTGGAGAAAGCAGAGGTGAGGCAGGTTTTTCTCCGGGTACTCCGGTTTTCCCTGTCATAATTCATTTCAGCAACACTCTCCAACATAATTTCATCTGTCATTCATTATTCATAGCCCCAGAGGAGTGTGACAGGCTTCAGCGGCCAGCACAATTCCTATCCTCGCCGCTAGATGGGGGCATTATTCATGACCCCAGAGAACCGCGACAGGCTTCAGCAGCCAGCACAATTCCTATCCTCGCCGCTAGATGGGGCTTCATTCATTCCATTCCTGACCCGGTCGAATGACTGGAAGCAGGCCGTGGATTTTCAAACAAAACATACTAAGGTATGCATTAATGAAAAAAAGGAGACAACGAACGTAAGAAATTAAACATTATAACAAAACTCATTACCGCCATACCTGTAGATATTCATAAATGCGGCAAACTTTCCTGTTATTTATTTTTATTCTTTCTGTCGTGGAACTTTTGGCACTATCTGGGCAATAGAATACCTACCCTAAGCAAAGTGGTCTCTCTTATCTCATGTACAGCTGTTTATGTAAATCCTGATGTGATAAATGTATAGAACAAGCATGAAATATACTTTAAAATAAGGGTCTGGCTTTCAACAGCCACAGTTGTCCAAAGAAAGCTTCCAGTCACTATGTATTACATTTGGAAGTACAACTCGCAACATAGGCTAGTTATCAGCTGGTGGTTTGGCACACATCTACAGCACGGCGTTACTCAGGAGTGGCTTCGGCTACACATACACCACTGGGAATATCAGAGAGCATCTCCAGAAACCATCTGGGAATAGATTCACTCTGTTTGGACACTATTGTTGGGAATAAAACCATTTTTAAAAGGTTAAAAAAGTCGGGACCTCGTACGCTCTCAATTACAGTGCATGGCTGATGCGGCTGATGAGATGGCAGCAAAGGTGACGTCACTTGGAATGATGACACCCCGGTAGCAGGGAAGTTAGCGGTGCAAAACGAAAGTTCAAATGAAAGTAGTGATAAGGTTTACTCAGGTTTACTGTGTTTACTGGGTTCCGTGGTTCAAATCCCGGTCACTCCATGTGAGATTTGTGCTGGAGAAAGCAGAGGTGGGGCAGGCTTTTCTCCGGGTACTCCGGTTTTCCCAGTATCACCAAGGAATGCAAAGAGGACGCAAAAGATGTGGAAAAGAGATGTAGCGCAATGTTTGAGGTCCATTCTGTTTTGCATTATATTATCCAAAATTACATAAGGTATTGCAAGGCATGTGTATGATATTATCATTTCTGTTAATATTACATTATATCACTTCTTGCAGGCATGCCTGTATATTGTTGCCAGAATATCCTAAATGTGGACACAACACAAAACCCACAGAACTTGAGAATGAAAATAATTTTCCTGTAGTGGGAAACAGCTTCATTCTACCCTATGAGAGTTTCCGGAAATATTCAAAAGGACATCCACAAAAATGAAGGGATTTCAAATACTGATGACTATCTAGACATTATCGGAGAGCATACTACTGCTGTAAACCTAACCCCATGGCACTACAGCCCTGAAGGGCCTTGGCCTACCAAGTGACCGCTGCCCAGCCCTAAATGTAATAGACAAGTATGTAGAAGTAATTGAGCAGAGACTATAGCTTCGCGAAGTAACTTACAGAGTTTCTTGTAGACGTCTGTGGAGTTCATCTGTGATGTAAACAAACATGGCGGAACAACAACCTATTTGATCTTGCAGCGATGTTATTTCGGATCACAGCCCTAAAGCCTGCAGATTACGAGTTGTCGTATGGTCAGCACGACAAATCATCTCGGCCATTATTCTTGGCTTTCTAGACCGATGCTAATGTTGTAACTCCAAACTAACCATAAATTGGATATCGGTACTTTTGTCCCAGTTAACCCAATGAGTGCAACGCCCACCTATAGACGGGCTGACGTGGACGGTCCACGACTGCTACGCCAGTCTATAGACAGTAAGCGAGAATTTTAAATTTTTTTTAGTTTCCTGGTTCACTTTTGAGTGCGAATTACATCTCTGACCTGTTCTGCCATATGTTGGGCATTATGTAGAAGTAATTGAGCAGAGACTATAGCTTCGCGAAGTAACTTACAGAGTTTCTGGTAGACGTCTGTGGAGTTCATCTGTGATGTAAACAAACATGGTGGAACAACAATCTATTTGATCTTGCAGCGATGTTATTTCGGATCACAGAATCTTTCAGTTATTATCCACAGTGGAAAGCGCTGATGGGGAGGAACATTTTAATGAATTGTTAAGCCCTTTTGAAAGTGAGACTGAGAGTGCTGAAAATATTGTATGTGAGAGAGAAAGAGAGCCTCCTTCTAAACGAAAAAAGAAAATCACAGCGAGTACAAAAGCTATTTTATCACTATTTTTGTGGCGGATGGATTACTTTTACAATAGAGTAAATTAATACATTATTTTGGGTCCACCTATTCAATACCAAATGTAAATAGTTTAAATTACATAGGGACTAGTTTCGACCTAGTAATAGGTCATCATCAGCCTGAAGTAAATTAGAGCGTAAATATCGAAGAAAAGATAAACAATGTAAACACAAGTACAGTCTTTTTAAAAGTACATACCATGTGGGGTATTGAGCAGCAATATATTAAAAATAATAACTCTTCCAACTGACGAAGCACTGAGCGAAAGTTATGTTGTTTATTTATGAATAAAGTTCAGTGCGTCGTATAGTATTAAAAGTCCAATGTGCACTAAAAGATGTTATAAAGAAGAATTATCAGTTGAATGCTGGCTTCTTGAGTTTGCTGTTGTATATTCGAAGAAGTTAAGTCATTTTTTAAGGCATTCATAGATGTCAAAACACATGGATGTTGGAAAGGCTCTTCAGTTTTTTGGAACAAGGTAATTGTGCGCGTGGAGGCTTAGGAGTCCCAAGTAGCGCCATATTATGTTAAAAAATAGAGATCCATAAAAAAGGTCCCGTGTGTCGTATAAAAATGACAAGTTGTGAAAGTGGAAATCGAAAAAGGTTGGTTTTCAAGCGATGATGTAGTTCATTCAGAGATCAATTGAAATTAAAGTATCATGACATTGTCTTCTCAAGATGTTTATAAACTAGAAATAATTGTCGATGCGAAGTAAGATGCTAGAAGAAAGCTCTTCTGCTTCTGGAATCTTGAAGGACGATGGATGTTTCACGAGGCAGAATAACATATATGGAGTTAAATAAAGGTGGATATAAATTCGCAGTTCAATGCGGACCATACAATTGACTCTGAATAAACGACAGTAGGAAATAAATAAATTTGGTCAGGTGGAAGAAAATGTTGAAATAAAATGTCAAGGGAATTTACGCGTGTTGTGATAAGCTGAAGAGAGAAATGGTGGTAGGTAAGGTTCAAAGGAAATCTTGAGGAGGTGAAGGGAGAAAAATAAAGGAAGGAGAGGAAAAGGTTTTTTTAAATAAATGACAGTAATGAAATAAACAATATTTGGTCTGGTGGAAGAAAATATGTATGTCATAATAGAATTGACGCGTGTTGTAATAAGCTGAAGAGAGAAAATGGTGGTAGGTGAGATGCAAGGAAAACTTGGAGGTGAAGGGAGAAAAATACAGGAAGGAGAAGAAAAGGATTTTTTTTAGGTTGGGGCTGAGGGATGTGGGAATATGGAAGAATGATTAAGAAAAGTACTATAATTAGAATGAAAAATCGGACCTTTAATATTAGATTTTGATTGTCTGAAAAGTTGAACGAGCAGGTCAAAAAGAATGTTCGATTTTTCGGAAATGTCATTAAGATTGAAATTAGGATTAAAATATTGGTCTAGATTTATAAAGCAATTCTCTGTTATGTTAAAGGAGGGGTCCTTTACTGATTATTTTGAGAATTACCATATCTTGTTTAATGTCAGTAAATTTATGATTATAATCATTCATGTGTTGACCAACTGCAGAAAATTTATTGTGTTTTTGGGCATTGACATGTTCCAAGTATCGTATTTTAAAGCTTCTTCCTGTTTGTCCAATATAAGAAGAATTGCAGCTGTTGCATTTGACCCTATATACACCAGATTTTGGAAAACGATCAGTTCTATTGACAGATTTTGAGTTGTGTAAGACTTTAGTGTTATTATTGTTGGTTCTGAAGGAGATTATAACATGTTTTTTAAAAACGTTAGAGACCTTATAAATATCTTTATTGAATGTAAAGGTAGAAAATAAAGAAATTTTTGGGTTTTCTTTTTTCAGAGTGGTTATAGGATGATGTTTGTATTTATTGATAATACCTTCAATGATAGAACTACTGTAACCATTGAGTTTAGCAATCATACAGATGTTGTTCAATTCTTTTTAAGATCACTTTCAGACATTGGGACCGTATAGGCTCGATGAACCATACTATTATAAGCCGCTCTTTTATGGATTTGCGGATGAGAGGAAACTTGATGAATAGTGGGAGATGTTTGGATAGGCTTTCTGAAGATGTTGAATTTTAAGGAATATAGTTGCCTAATGATGGTTAAGTCTAAAAAATTTATTCTTCGTTCAGATTCAGATTCGAGCGTAAATTTTATGTGTGGGTTAAGATTATTAAGGTTGATAAGAGTGGAAGCTGCGTCTGTTGTGCTTTCATCTAGGATTACCAAAGTGTCATCAACATATCTAGCCCAAAAAAGAATATTAATGAAGTTATTATTATTATTATTATTATTATTATTATTATCAATTTTAGTATGTTCTAAAAAATCCAAGTAGATTTCAGCTAAAATGTCTGAAGCCGGCGATCCCATGGCCAAACCTTCCTGCTGATGGATAATACTGTCGAAAGTGAAATAGTTATTATTTAAAACCAATTTCAGGATAGACATAAAGTTTTGTATTTCTAAGGCACTTAGGTGGCTGTATTTGCCTAAATTGTTTTCAATGATAGGGTATAATTTAGAGGTTTGAATACTAGGATACACATTAACAACGTCTAACGAGTGAAGAGAATGGTTAGGTTGGATATGAAATTTATTAAGATTCTCGATCAACTCTGTAGTATTTTTAATAGATTTTTTAGACAAAAAATGATAATATCTTCTTAGAAACTTTTGAATGAATTGAGAAGCATTATAAAGAGGACTTGGTCTGTAATTGATGATCGGGCGGATATGGATGCCGGGTTTGTGTATCTTAGGAAGGGCTTTAGCGGTCGGAAGACTTGGATTCATGCTAATAAATTTAGTTTTTTCTTGTTCAGTTAAAATGAATGAAGTATTTTTAAGAGTTTGTTTAAGAAGGCGTTGGATTTTTTGAGTAGGGTCTTTTTTAACAACAGTGAACGAACTGTCAGAAAAGAATTCTTTAGTCTTATTAATATATTCGTTTCTTTTCATTATAACAGTGGTATTGTCCTTGTCAGCCTTAGTGACAATAAGATTATTATCAGAAATCTTCTTTTTAATAGCGCGTAATCGCTTTTGATCAATGATTGATTCTTTATTGTCGATAGGGATGTTGGGGTTCATACTTGAGTTAAGAATGTCGTTAATTTTACGTTTTACTTCGAACCTAACTTCATCCTGTTTTTCAAGGGGTAATTTACTGACGGCTAGTTCAGATTCTAAGATCATAGTAGTAGAGTAGAACAGGATGAAGTTAGGTTCGAAGTAAAACGTAAAATTAACGACATTCTTAACTCAAGTATGAACCCCAACATCCCTATCGACAATAAAGAATCAATCGTTGATCAAAAGCGATTACGCGTTCTTAAAAAGAAGATTTCTGATAATAATCTTATTGTCACTAAGGCTGACAAGGGCAATACCACTGTTATAATGAAAAGAAACGAATATATTAATAAGACTAAAGAATTCTTTTCTGACAGTTCGTTCACTGTTGTTAAAAAGGACCCTACTCAAAAAATCCAACGCCTTCTTAAACAAACTCTTAAAAATAATTCATTCATTTTAACTGAACAAGAAAAAACTAAATTTATTAGCATGAATCCAAGTCTTCCGACCGCTAAAGCCCTTCCTAAGATACACAAACCCGGCATCCATATCCGCCCGATCATCAATTACAGACCAAGTCCTCTTTATAATGCTTCTCAATTCATTCAAAAGTTTCTAAGAAGATATTATCATTTTTTGTCTAAAAAATCTAATAAAAATACTACAGAGTTGATCGAGAATCTTAATAAATTTCATATCCAACCTAACCATTCTCTTCACTCGTTAGACGTTGTTAATGTGTATCCTAGTATTCAAACCTCTAAATTATACCCTATCATTGAAAACAATTTAGGCAAATACAGCCACCTAAGTGCCTTAGAAATACAAAACTTTATGTCTATCCTGAAATTGGTTTTAAATAATAACTATTTCACTTTCGACAGTATTATCCATCAGCAGGAAGGTTTGGCCATGGGATCGCCGGCTTCAGACATTTTAGCTGAAATCTACTTGGATTTTTTAGAACATACTAAAATTGATAATAATAATAATAATAATAATAATAATAATAATAATAATAATAACAACTTCATTAATATTCTTTTTTGGGCTAGATATGTTGATGACACTTTGGTAATCCTAGATGAAAGCACAACAGACGCAGCTTCCACTCTTATCAACCTTAATAATCTTAACCCACACATAAAATTTACGCTCGAATCTGAATCTGAACGAAGAATAAATTTTTTAGACTTAACCACCATTAGGCAACTATATTCCTTAAAATTCAACATCTTCAGAAAGCCTATCCAAACATCTCCCACTATTCATCAAGTTTCCTCTCATCCGCAAATCCATAAAAGAGCGGCTTATAATAGTATGGTTCATCGAGCCTATACGGTCCCAATGTCTGAAAGTGATCTTAAAAAGAATTGAACAACATCCGTATGATTGCTAAACTCAATGGTTACAGTAGTTCTATCATTGAAGGTATTATCAATAAATACAAACATCATCCTATAACCACTCTGAAAAAAGAAAACCCAAAAATTTCTTTATTTTCTACCTTTACATTCAATAAAGATATTTATAAGGTCTCTAACGTTTTTAAAAAACATGATGTTATAATCTCCTTCAGAACCAACAATAATAACACTAAAGTCTTACACAACTCAAAATCTGTCAATAGAACTGATCGTTTTCCAAAATCTGGTGTATATAGGGTCAAATGCAACAGCTGCAATTCTTCTTATATTGGACAAACAGGAAGAAGCTTTAAAATACGATACTTGGAACATGTCAATGCCCAAAAACACAATAAATTTTCTGCAGTTGGTCAACACATGAATGATTATAATCATAAATTTACTGACATTAAACAAGATATGGTAATTCTCAAAATAATCAGTAAAGGACCCCTCCTTTAACATAACAGAGAATTGCTTTATAAATCTAGACCAATATTTTAATCCTAATTTCAATCTTAATGACATTTCCGAAAAATCGAACATTCTTTTTGACCTGCTCGTTCAACTTTTCAGACAATCAAAATCTAATATTAAAGGTCCGATTTTTCATTCTATTTATAGTACTTTTCTTAATCATTCTTCCATATTCCCACATCCCTCAGCCCCACCCTAAAAAAAATCCTCTTCTTTTCCGTCCTGTATTTTTCTCCCTTCACCTCCAAGTTTTCCTTGCATCTCACCTACCACCATTTTCTCTCTTCAGCTTATTACAACACGCGTCAATTCTATTATGACATACATATTTTCTTCCACCAGACCAAATATTGTTTATTTCATTACTGTCATTTATTTAAAAAAACCTTTTCCTCTCCTTCCTTTATTTTTCTCCCTTCACCTCCTCAAGATTTCCTTTGAACCTTACCTACCACCATTTCTCTCTTCAGCTTATCACAACACGCGTAAATTCCCTTGACATTTTATTTCACCTGACCAAATTTATTTATTTCCTACTGTCGTTTATTCAGAGTCAATTGTATGGTCCGCATTGAACTGCGAATTTATATCCACCTTTATTTAACTCCATATATGTTATTCTGCCTCGTGAAACATCCATCGTCCTTCAAGATTCCAGAAGCAGAAGAGCTTTCTTCTAGCATCTTACTTCGCATCGACAATTATTTCTAGTTTATAAACATCTTGAGAAGACAATGTCACGATACTTTAATTTCAATTGATCTCTGAATGAACTACATCATCGCTTGAAAACCAACCTTTTTCGATTTCCACTTTCACAACTTGTCATTTTTATACGACACACGGGACCTTTTTTATGGATCTCTATTTTTTAACATAATATGGCGCTACTCGGGACTCCTAAGCCTCCACGCGCAACAATTACCTTGTTCCAAAAACCTGAAGAGCCTTTCCAACATCCATGTGTTTTGACGTCTATGAATACCTTAAAAAATGACGTAACTTCTTCGAATATACAACAGCAAACTCAAGAAGCCAGCATTCAACTGATAATTCTTCTTTATAACATCTTTTAGTGCACATTGGACTTTTAATACTATACGGCGCGCTGAACTTTATTCATAAATAAACAACATAACTTTCGCTCAGTGCTTCGTCAATTGGAAGAGTTATTATTTTTAATATATTGCTGCTCAATACCCCACATGGTATGTACTTTTAAAAAGACTGTACTTGTGTTTACATTGTTTATCTTTTCTTCGATATTTACACTAATTTACTTCAGGCTGATGATGAACTATTACTAGGTCGAAACTAGTCCCTATGTAATTTAAACTATTTACATTTGGTATTGAAAAGGTGGACCCAAAATAATATATTAATTTACTCTATTGTAATCACAGTGCAATATGGATCTATCAATATGAAACTTATTTCTTTTAATGGATTACTTTTCTTCTCCAGAGATTCAAGTAACTGTGACAGGCTCTGAGGGCCAAGTAGTGTTTGGTGACAACCCAAAAATCATTGACTGTTTGAAACTTTTGTGCCAGTGGAGTTGATGCAGATAGTTGAACAAATCGGCATCAGAAAAAACCAGTAGAAAACATTTAACTATCACCACATTCCAGGTTTGGAAAATGTTTTTAAAATATCAACTTATATACTTTTAAGAACTTACATGTATTAGTTGCCTACAGATTGTCGGAAGTAATATTATTTTGGGCTCTTTACTTTGTATAAATATAATGCACGCATGGGCACATAAGTAATTTTGTCTTCTCTCAAAATAATATTGAACATACGTGTAGGATTTCATTTGCATTTAGATTTATAAACAACCAACATTTATAAACATTTTAACACATCGCTGACCGAAGGCTTGAGCTTGTCACATACCCTGTGGACTGGACATTTTTCTACTAAGCATACTAGAGTGCACTTGATTATAAAAATGTACATAAATATTAAACCAGTCAAGATTTTCTTTAAAGTTGGTGGATCTGCCTTTACAAAACCATCTTCAGCGTCAATTACCAACGCATCATTAATGTTTACATCGTTGTAGTCGTCAGATTAACTTGAATAAATAAGCACACTAGGTAAATTACGGCGTGAGAGGAATATCACTCTCACATTCAGTTTCCACTAATTCATTAACACACTATCCATTTGAACGATCATCGGCATATAATTCTTCTAAAATATCGTCGTCAGCTAACACTGTATTCCGCGGGCGCTCCATCTTGTCATTGACTGAATCGGCAGAAAGAAAGTCGACGCTTCATAACTAAATCAAAGAATAAAAGAGGCCACGAATAAAAGAAAAGTGGCAGATATACATCTACGATTTATTCTACTCAATGTGCAAGTCCGAAATAGTTCAATATATGGTCAAGAGATGTCACAGGAAGACCGAAAACAATGTCGTGAATAAAACCGAGATTTCTCGGGGCCCGTCACCTACCGCTGGCGAGCGTACTACGAGATTTCTCGGGGTCCATCACCCATGTGTTAAGGTAAACACAGAACCGATAAGTTAAAAATTGAGGCTTCTACTATTTTTTTTACATAGGAATAAAAAACTCAGCACTGGGGTACCAAACAGTCAATTGGTAACTCAGCACTCAAAAGGTTAAGAAGTACAAAGTCGGGAACGTCCTTGTACCTCAGGTAATTTAGGAAGGAAATAGTGTTAAGGAAAAGAGAAAAAGAATGACATCTGAAGTTTACTGATTAAACATTACAGAGAAGACTGGCACAAAGTCAATGGTCTACAATACTACAACAGTGATTTGTCTGCAAGGGATGAAGGAAATGAAGCTAGGCCTTGTAATGAAGAGCCATTGTGCGACAGGATTGAAAAATTAGATGACGTAGTGGTGTGGGGACTCATTAAATGCTAGGAGTGGCTTAAATTGGTAACACTTTTAACACTATGCCTGTACGGGTTACTGGCACGCTGCTTTCCTGCTTCCGGACGGTGCCCGTATATGATACGGACGTGATTTTCTCGTGTGTTTATATCCAGCTGCATGTATCACGTATGGTTCCCGCCCCTTGGTTGGAGTTAGTTCATCGGAACGTAAGTGTTTAGCTGTATTATTTTACTCCAAATACAAATGGTAGAAATACTTCGCCTACAGAAATTTCGTTTTTTTTGTTTACACGAAGAGATGCAGGATGATGATTCACCTGTGCCGGGAACACCTGCTAGATCATCTGAACCTGATGATGAATGGTCAGAAACAGATGACCAGCCACAGCTTACCTGTCTTTGAGTCGGCATCTGGTTCTGCTCAGTTTTGCACTGGGAGTGACAAAATGGATTGTTTCAGAATTTTTTTAGTGACGATATGATCAAAAATATAAAAACAGAAACTAACAGAGATGCAGGTACAACAATTGCGGCAATGAAACGTCAGGGCAAACTGAAGGAAAATTCCATGTGGCACCGGTGGTCTGCAGTAAAACTTCGCAAAATATATTGGTTTTTTACAACAATTTTGCATATGTGTGTGGTGAAGCTACCCAAACTTAGTGATTATTGGTCTATTATTCCTTTTATCAGACAGGATTTGCCTGTCGATCGTCGAGTCGTGATAGATTTTCCGAAATTTTCTTTATGTTGCACCTAAATGACAATGCCACCTTCATCAAGAAGGGGGAACCTAATCATGACCCACTACATAAACTCACGCCTTTCTTTGACTTTTTTGTGCACAAATGCATTGCCAGTTTTCAGCCGTATGAGAACCTAACAATAGATGAGGCTATACGTGCCTTCCGTGGTCGAGTAGGCTTTAGGGTTTATATGAAGAATATACCCAATAAGTACGGTATGAAAATGTACTTTGCGATGCGGCAACAGGCTACGTACTGAATTGTGAAATATATACGGGATCCGCAGGGAACGTTGACAACAGCATTCAGGCTCTTTTAGACAGATTATGCTCACAGTTTTTCAGTAAGGGCCACTGTATTTATATGGACAGGTACTATACTAGCCCCTCCCTACTGAATATGCTGTGGCAAAAGAAAACCCTGGCTGTTGGAACTGTCATGAAAAACAGGAAGGGTTTACTACCAACGTTCAAGACAAAGAAATTGAAGAAGGACGAGATGATATTTTTGAGGAAATGGCACCTTCTTGCTGTGAAGTGGAAGAGCAAGCGGGATGTTTTATGCCTTTCAACAAAACATTAGCCTTCCACTACACTTGTTTCTGGCAGATCAAAGGGTGGTGTCGTACAGAAACTAAAGCCTAACGTAGTCATCGATTACAATATAAATACAACTGGTGTTGATAGAGCAGATCAACTTAACAGTTATTACCCATTTGCATGGAAGACAATGAAATGTTGGAAAAAGCTCTTCTTCCATTTGTTCCTTATGTCTGTTGTAAATGGTTTCATTCTATATAAAGAGATCACAGAATCAAAGATATCTCTTGTGGATTACATGAGAGTGATCAGTTCGCAGTTAGCAGCTAAAGGAGGAGGAGACATCTCAACGCTGGAACCTACTCCCTCCCCCAGTGTTGACAGGACTTTTGCTCGTCATTTTACAGAAAAGGTTTCTCCAACGAACAATAAAGTGAATGCTACTCGTTATAGCTAGGTAGGTTCAGACAGGGGCAAGAAGGTAAGTGGTAAACGCATTAGAAAAGAGAGTAGATGGTGCAAGGAGTGCAAAGTAGGACTGTGTATATTCCAATGTTTTCAGGACTACCATACGAAAACAAACTATTACTAAATAGGTAAATATTTTATTCCACGGCATTTGTGCTTATTTGTGGCCTCACTAGTCGCATTAAATGATTATTTTTTATTGTTTGAGCAAGCTTATTGGTATAACCTCAATGTAAAAATTTTTTTCCGTACTATTTTTTTATGTTTTTCATAAGACTAGGTACAATTAAATTACTTCAGATATTCACTTGTTGATTAACATCTTCATTTTGGATGGTTGACATCTTCATACGGTACAAAAATCAGGCATGTAATATGTTTCGCTGTTCCATAATAACGTGTTAAAAATTAGCAAAAAGACCCAGTTCACAGCCAGGATCCATGTTAAAATAGGGTAGTGTTGAAAGTGTTAAATAATTTAACAAAGACACTTGATGCCAAATTGAAGAACTAAATGACTAAATAGTGTGAGAGAAAAGATTTCACTTTTAGAACTGTGTAAAATATATTAAAATAATATATTGCTTAACGAATGCATAATGGTAAACCGTTTACACGTTTTCTTTAACACAGCAAACATGGCAATCGCCATCATTTAACAGCATACCTGGCCATCTCCAAATTTTAATGGCTATTTTCCCCAACACTGAGCAATATATTAGTCTCCAATTTTTCCTAACACTTAGAATATATTTTCAGATACAGGTACTTATTATTTGGAGAAAATAAGCATACACTATACATAAAACAGTTTTTGGTTTATATCTCAAAACATACAAAAGTGGAGATTGCCAGGTTTGCTACTAGATCCCTCATCTGGCTTGTATTTCGCACTCTATTCGTAGTTAGAAATTTATTTTGTGTTGAGTAGTACAGTGAAGTGTAGCGAATATTTGTCGTATGATACAATAACCTATATCTGGATTAGGAATACAGACATGCCAACATTCAAAAGTAAAAAATCAGGAGAAATTCGGCAGCGAATCGAGACGTATTACGATACATCACTGATGGCGGAACATATACTAATTATTATAATTCAATACATGAAGAACTCAATTTGGCCGATATATATATATATATATATATATATATATATATATACACACACATATATACACATTATTTACATGCGAATACTAAATACTGGACATACCCGATCTTCAGGAACATGTGACTTCTCATCCTTCAACAGGCTGAACACATTACGACTAACTGTTTTTCAACACACCCGTAGCTGATAAACTTAGTCCTCTTCAGAAACTTGGAACTAAACTTTTGCTCAAAGCACTTGCCCTGCTGAACTGATTTTAAGGTTAAACGTTTCTCCGAAGTTTGTTCAGACAGCAAGGATCTGAATTGTGTTTTGTCTTTGTGACTCTGCTAAAAATCCTTTGTATGTGGAATTTATAAAATAGCAAGCATCACCTTAGAAAGTCTGTCATATTTAAGTACACCATCAACTGCTTTCATTTGACCTACCAATGCACACTGAACATTAGTTCTTCCTTTTGCCAGGTCTGTTTCTTAAAACTGAAAGTTACAGAACCAGGAGTGCAGAATATCAGTTTCTTTATCTAAATATTCCGTTTCATTAGTCAGAACGTGCAGAAACTTGTTAATGAAAAATCTAAGGCTACAAAATGATGCCTTACTTATAGCATAAATATTTGCAACTTCTGCATTAATTAAACCTTCATCTTTGAACGGAAATTTGTGTACCGTGTAATCACATGATGAAGAGAAACACTTTCTAACAGACTTAAAGAATATGAAATTTTGCTCAGACTTCAAAGTGTTCACCAAAACAAACACAGAGTTCCCTATCATCAGATCACAATCATCCTTTTGATTAGCTGGAGAATGATGACCTACATCAAGGAGATAGGAGCAGCTTGTAATAACGTGTGGTTTCACAAACCTTGCCATCACATTCTGCAGTAGTTCCTCCAAAACCAACTTCAATAAGTAGATGTGCGGTATACTAGACTGAAGAGCTACGTTTGGATTTTCAAAGATATCCATAAAACTTGAGAGAAAAAAGATTTATGTAAATTTGATGAAAGGAACATGAACAGTCATTCTTTTGTGACAAAACATGGCTCTTAGTGTCACCAACAGTTTCACTTTTTTGCGTGAAACTGAAGACTGAGTTTTCCTTTTAACTGAGGAGTGTGGTGAAATATTATGACAATGCTTCACCTTTTCAAACAAGACACATCTGCACTTAGACTGTGCTTAGGAATTTCGTAAGTCTTCAAAGTTCCCATCTGAGAATCCTTACTCACAATTTCGATCCTGAATAAAGTAACCAAAGGGTCCCGCTGCAGCAAAATCCTACCTAAACACCTTCTTAGTGATAACCATTGAGTAGGCACATGCTTCAGAATTTTCGTGATCTCTGTGTTGTGAAAAGTCTGAAATTCTCTTTGCACTCTTTTCCAGATAATAAAGTATATCAACTATACTTTCATCTACATTTACAGGCAAGCACGCTGCAGCCTTCTCTGCAGCAAGATTAATTAGGTGACAAGAGCAACCTACGATGATTATGTTACTATTTTCCCGCTTCAAACATCCTGCCACACCATTCTTTGATCCTACCATTACTGGAGCATTATCAGCACCAAGAGGTAGGATTTTTTGAAATGGAATGCGGAATTCCTGAAAAGCTGAGAGCAAAAGATTGGCATTGTTAGCTCCAGTAGCATCCCCTTCTCAATTAGGCACAGAGAGTAGACAACTCTGAATTTCATTGAGTTCAGACCTAAAAAATTTTATAACAATAGGATATATTTTCAAGTCGCTGTTACTGCTACCATCAGTAGCAATAGAAAATGCATTCACCTGCAAATGTGATACAATTTTCACCCTTTCTTCCATGCACATTTTGGTAATGATAGCCGCTATTTTCGTACTAGGACACCCATATTGTTTAGTGATTCCCGAATCAGGAAACATTTTTGTAATGATAGCCAATTAGTACTTTTACATGGGGATTGAGATTGATTTGAGTACACTTACCGTATTGAATACGATCCCCATTTACATGTATTTGAGTATCGTATTGAATCCGCCAGGCAACATTGACGTATACAGACGATGCAGAATTATTGTAAAATCGATATCACCTCTTAGAATTTAAAAACGCCAAATGACGTAGAAGCCCAGGATATAACTTCCAATTTTGAAAGTATGTGTGATATTCTAAATGTAATTGGTGCGATAGAACGCACATTCCAATTTTACCCCCAACAGAAGGTTATCGTGATTTCCTAATCGCCAGGGCTGGCCATCTTATAATATGATTGTAGTTGCTGATCATTTATACAGGTAAATATATTTTATGGCTTATATTTCGACAGAACTTTAATGATGATGATTTTGTCAGAACAAACATGGACTGTGTGTGCAGTCGGTTTCAATACGATCTCAGTACGATCCGCGTTTACATGGAACTCAATTTGAACCGAGTACGATACGATCCCAGATTTTACTGTATCGACCTTGAGACTCGATCTGAATTGAGTCCCCGTTTACATGGCGTTTTCAATACGGGAAGTGTACTCGGATCGATCTGAATCCTGCACGTAAACGTACTGTTTTCGTTCTAGAACACCCATATCGTTTAGCGATTCCCGAATCAGGAAACATTTTTGTAATGATAGCCTCTGTTTTTGTTCTAGCACACTCGTATCTTCCTTTATAATTTTGTTTTTTGTCATTTTTTGTCAGGGAAAAAACTCGTTTTTATGTCTGGAAAACAGGGAAATGTCAGTCTAATTGAGATTAAATAAGTAGCAATTATCAATATTGTTTCTCTTCATTTACGTACATTTCACATAAATAATTCACAAATCTCACGAATTAATTTTTTTTTGAGTAACTTTAGGAATTGATAAACACAAAATTAAAGCGATGGGGTCAGCCCTATTTCGCGAAATCGAACATAAATTAATGCGAAAAAATCATGCCCCTACCCATATCGTTTAGCGATTCTCGAATCAGGGCACATTTTTGTAATGATAGTCGCTGTTTTCGTTCTAGCACACCCATATTGTTTAGTGATTTGCCCCGTGTGGTTGGCACAATTTACAGGGACGTTATGTTCTACGATAAATGACGTAAATAAAGCCTCGGCATTCGTCACAGGATTTACATATTGGTTTTTACATGAAAAGTTCAGTTTCTGGTTTCTTTCTAGACACTGGACACACTCCTTAAGTTTTTTCGTTTGCACATGTTTCAGTACATTGCACTTCCCGCCACGCGTAACTGAAAACTCACAACTACATATACAGGGTGTCCACCAAATCCAGATTTTAAAATTCCCTGACATTTCCCTGTTTTCCAGACATAAAAACGAGTTTTTTCCCTGACAAAAAATGACAAAAAACAAAATTATAAAGGAAGTATCAGTAATATTAAAATACATTTTTTGAAAAGCAATTAATGTGCATATTAAATTTCAAAACTTGGAAGTTTAATTTAGTCTAATTAAATTCACTTTAAGTTTTTTTAAAAAAAAATGTACTACCATTACTGCTTCAGCGAAGAAATTTCTTCATAGCCACCAATGACTGTCGAGCTTCTGCCTTCACCCTCCACTTCTTTTCTTCTAATTCTTTCAGCAACAAAGCGGCCTTTCTCTTATTATTATTATTATCATTTGCAAAGAATCTTCTACTTCCAATGCTTCACATTTCTCCTTTACATTTTGAACATACAAAGCATGAGCACTCCTTGCAGCATGGAGCATGTTCTTATTAATGGAGACCTTTTCAGTTCCACCAGGGTTTGGGATAGCATCATCTATTATTCTTTGTGCTACAAGGGATACTTGTAGCATGTTCTTGACTATAATTTCTTTATTAAAAGTAAAACCACGTTCAAGTGAAGCATTTTCATGAATCAATATTAGTATCATTTTGAGAAATGAAGCCCACTTTACTGTTTTCAAATTTACTGTTGGAAAAACAGTGAAGCCAAAAGCGAACTAACCTCTCGTCTTTAGAAGTCAAAGAATTCACTTCTTCTTTCAAAGTATCATTCTCACAAACAGAAGTGAACCCCCTATGTACATGATCGGCTTCATTACCCGAGATCCATTTGTTTTCAACAAAGGCATTTAAAGCTATCCTTAGCAGCCTGTTGCTTACAGGCTTCTTGGCTACACTTAGATCGAAACAAGAAATTAATTTAGTCAGTTTATATGCCAGCGGTGACCTTTCCAGTAACTTCTGGCATAAAGCTACCATTCCTCTTAGACAATCTGTGCGAAACACTAACATATCTCTATCATTCAATCCAGGAGTGCCATGAAGTGCTGCTTTAGCAGCAGAACCTATGTCAATTTTAGGTGCAGGCAGAAGATTTTCTTTACTGTCTAAATTCGTTTTAGGACATTTTCTGAAGACTGCAGCAACTCAGACTTAACAAACCTTGTCATGACATTTATCATCAATAAAAGATTCATAAAGGAGTGATGCAAATGGAAGATCTGTCTGAAACTTTTAGGATTTCTTTTACTGCCATTTTATATGAATTGTGCACAGATGCAAGCCACAAGATCCAATGTTCAACAAAATAGGAGCATCTAGATCATCATTTAATAAATTACCAAAATTCTGAAGGAACTTTTTATTAACATTTGGACCATCCATTGAAATTTGTAAGTTTTTTTAGATAGAGTCCTTGCTGTGCTTCCAAAAAAACCATTTAACAAATCTGAGGAGGTAGAGTGACCAAGAAACATGTAATCAAAATAAGAAGTGCATACTTCATTAGTATCAGGATTGAAACTATGAACTACAGGATCCATTTGATCCATCTGAGAAACGTTATTCAGTGACTCGTCAAACCCAACGGTGAAATGTGTGCACTTACTCAAGAACTTGTTTATGGAAATAGCTAAACCATGAGTGATTCTATACGCAACTTTTGTTCTGTGCAGTTGAACTTTCGAAGTTGTTTCAGAGTCTGGAAACATTACTGGAAACAAACGTACACTAGCTTCACTGGCACGTAAAGAATGGTGTTGCATGACAGTATGCATGCACCATATAATCTCAGCTTTGGTTACTTGCTCTCTTGAAAGATAATTCTGTAGACATCTCGTCTCTGGTTAACCTTCTTTAATGGAAGAAGAAGAAGTGGAGTCATATGTGATAAAGTTTGTTGTGGTAGCCGTGGCAGGCAGAAGGCAACTTGTGCGCAGCCAGGTATTCTCTACTGAGTTTGTCTCTTGTTACTTCACTATTCGAATGTTCCTTTTTAAAATAACTTGAAAGGGATGATGAGAACTGGCTGAACTTGACACTACTGGCATGATCTTTCCTGCCATGTGACTTTTTAATGCCTGGTTCCCCATGTTGCTAACAGTAAATGATGTTTTACATATTATGCAGATTACAATATTATGCAATATGCTGAAAATTTGTCTTGAGGCATGGGTTTCAACCATGTTCTGAAAGTACCATCAAGCAGCCACCTTTCATTAAACAAAGTTTTCCTTGGCTTTGATGAAGATATTGTTAGCTGAAAAAAGAAGATAAGGATATTGTAAAAATCTTTTAAATAGTCCTAAATTCCGCACAGCATTCTTCTAAATTGACAGTTCGTAAAACCTGTGAGCATTGCCTTATCTATGCTGCCAGCACTCTACTGCTTCAATAACAGCTGATGCAATATAACTGCGGCACACAGCCCTCGTAAAATATAATACCGTACTACAAAAATCACACGCGAATCACAAGTGAAAAATTCGCAAATCCTTCTAAGATAGTGCATGCACTTCCTAACAATATCCGACACAAACAAGAATAGGTATATGGCTGATCGAGACCACAGTGCCAATTTTTGCCGAGTCACATTCTTGCCACTTGGCTTTCATGAACTATACTGAGGTATAATACACAGACTAACTATATACTAACCAACACACGGGTGTAAATACAATTCCATCTACAATGAAAACTATTAAACCTATACCACACACACAGAGTGAGGTAGTTTAACCGCATGGTGATGTAGACAATACAATTGTCAGCTAGGTTTCGAAATTGCACTCAACCAATATAAATCGATATGAATGGCAGCTTGGGATTGGCTGGATCAAGACCAAATACATACAAACATACTTCACAAACTCAAAATCTCTTAACCAACAAACAACCTTCATCCTTTCTTTTTTACGTCGCACCAACACAGATAGGTCTTATGGCGACGATGGGACAGGAAAGTCCTAGGAATGGGAAGGAAGTAGCTGTGGTCTTAATTAAGGTACAGCCCCCGCATTTGCCTGGAGTGAAAATGAGAAACCACGGAAAACCATCTTCAGGGCCGGCAACAGTGGGATTCCAACCCACTATCTCCTGAATGCGAGCTCACAGCTGCGCGCTCCTAACCGTACGGCCAACTTGCCCGGTAACCTTCATCTCACAATGTGATGTCACTATTTTAAATCTTGTTCTGTATTCACAAAATTACACATGATATTACTACTAGTCGTGCCTCAAAACTTCCGAACCCCTCACACGAAAGATAGGTTGGAAACTCAACGTGGCGCAGCCCAAATGGTGTTGCGATGCACTACACATTTACATAAGGCTTACCTACGTCAGCGCATTTAATAATAATGATCATGAGCACTCGAATGAGTATTAAGTTTAACAGAATTTCACACTTTTCTGCATTCAGTCAGTGTTTTGTGTCTGTTTTTACACTTTACGAGGTAAATACCTATCGCACAAGTCATTACATAGTAAACAAACACAGTCATCCGTTGGGTTGTGGAATTTTGTCTATATGCATATACAGTAAAACCTCGTTAATTCGAAGTCGTTGGGACTCAAAAATCGGACTTCGAATTACGTGATTTCGAATTAACCGCCAATTCGCAATTCAGAAGTACCAACCCTTGCCGCGTTACAAAAGCCCCGTTATTGCATGCAGTTAACCTTGATTCACAGTTTATACCTTTCAAATGCCATGAAAAAAGAACTTTTTCAAAAATGTATCCAAGAAGGTGCATTTACAGTATTCAAATAATGCACTCGGATATCTCACTGGTAAACATAACCTCACGCAACGAACGAAAGAAAGAAAAAGCACGATTCAAAGACGAGGAGAAATCTATGCTCGCTCCCATGTGCAAATGCTTTATTAACTGGATTACTATACTGTATGCATTTTAGATGCCTTGTATTTACACAGAAAGTACCCGATGCCCTTAAAATCGAATTTTCCTATGACTCTATCCTTGTACGATTTCCCGCCATGGCACTTCTCTGTTCTCTCGTACTTCAGAAATGTAAATTGTAAGACCCATTAATACATGCAATCACCTCGATTCACAGTTTAAACCTTTCCAATGCCATGGAAAAACTTTTTCCGAAATGTATCCAACAAGGTGCATTTACAATGTTCAAATAATGCATTAGGATAAATCACTGACAAACATAACCTCACGCAACGAAAGAAAAAAACCCGCACAATTCAAAGACGAGGATAAATTATGCCGGTTCCCCTGTGCAAATGCATTATTTTTTGGATTTCTTTACTGTTTGCATTTTTATTATAGATGCTTTATACTGGCATGGAAAGTGCCCGACGTTAAACCATCGTGGCTTATCGAAGTTTCCTAAGACGAGGGGATAAAGTATCTCGCTTCCATGTGCATTGCAACGCACTACTATGACCCCCATCCCTCACACTGTACAATTTCCCGGCTGGCAATTCTCCTTTAAAACCATTAGACCGTTTGGGCTCGCATTAAAATAAAGCAATGCAGTTTCACCGGCAATGACAATATTGTTCGGTGCCTACGAAGTTATTATATTTGCCACGTTTTTTCGTCAACTGTCGGCATCGCCAGTGTTCGCGGATTCTGTTTTCCCGCACACAGTCTGTTGTGTGATATTACGGCGTTCCTTAAAAGATTGAACACAAAAGAATTCCGATTTCATTCAACTTAGCAATCATGAAGCGCACTGTAGATCCACCGAAGTGAGTGTAAGTGCGGAAAGCTACCCCTCCACGTTCCGGAACGTGCGTTCTATTATGACGCGGAGCGGATAAATTTCGAGTTGAAATTACTCTGTAACGTACTATTGTTTTAAAATGTAAAGGCAGTTTCGAATTAAAAGTCTGAATTTCGGTAATGGGGCCGACATTGTACTTCGAATTACGAATTATCCGTATTTCGAATTAAACAATTGAAATAACATGCAAAACTGTATCTCATGTTTCCGGGAACGAGAGCTTCTTCGAATTAGGCGGGATTTTGAATTAACCGATTTCGAATTATCGAGGTTCTACTGTATTGTTGTGGAAGCCATGCATTTAAGAGATTAGAAAAACTGAGAACACAATATAGGCCAAATTCATCAAGCTCGCCATTCCTCAACAACACAGAATATTCAATAGTAAGCAGATCAAAACATTGAAAATTCAATCAATCTATCATATAGCTATTGATATTATTGGTTACTTCACATTCGAGATCACACTTTATTAACTTTTCATTATGATTTATTCCTGGCATAAAAGACATGCCCTAGAGTAATGTTATAAAAACTGAAAAATGTGTTTATATTACATGGATCTGGCAGAAGAATGAATTTCCAGAATTTTTCATGAATTCCCTGACATTTCCAGGTTTTCCATACGGGTGGACACCCTCATATAGTACAGAATGTGAACGTTGGTCCCTTCCTGGATTCACTGGAACACGGCAACTCTTCGCTACAAGCGCTTTTATACACTGCAACATATTTCTTTTTTCACATTTTGGCCAACGCAAATATTAACACATACAATCAACAAGCAGTACTACATGACAAAACAAGCATTTTCTCAGGTCTTGCCCCGAGTAGATGTCTATGGCGTGCTACTTTTGAAGTTAGGTCACTCACTTGTGACTTCCACTTCCTATTATTAAGTTATCTGAGTGTTTGACTGTATTATAGACCAAACAGGAGAACATGGCTGGCCACCGTGCCCCATACTGCCATCCGGTTGTGATTAACAGAACTACTATCGACCAGCCATTCTCAGCTATGTATTGACAGAACGCAGAAATGCGCGCGAGTTCGCTCAAATCGCGAGAGTTGGCACGTCTGGGAACATAATTGTGAGAAACTGACTAGCGTGGTGCATATTTGTCTTGTGATAGCCTAGTTATGGATATGGCCAAAGTCGTGAAATTCCTTACTAATGAACACTAAATGAAAATCCATCAGAAAGTGACCTGGAATCTGTAAGCATGCAGAGGTCGTGAATGTTGAACTCGCACCTTAGAGTTTAGTCTTGATCAGTCGAGTTGGTCAAGTGTAACCTCCAATTCATTGTGTAAGAGTGTGACCAGAAAATAATGCTTAATAATCCACTGTTCCGACTTTTACTAACATTTGTTTTAGAAAGAGTGTGATTTACAAAAATACTTCCAATATTTTTATAGGCCCCAGTGTATAACGTTTTCATATGTGTTGTCTAGTGTTTTTTACACCTTAAAGTACACTTATTTTATAAGCCCCAGTGGAAAAGGTTTTCATTTTACAAAATAAAATATTTAAAAATCCTCCTTATCAATACAAATCAACTCATCTATTAGATGAAGCAAAGTCTAAACATGTTTTAGTCTAATCTCAAGGCCATCTTCAGTAGCAGAACAGTAATTACATAATACACAAACAAATTAAAAATCGTAATGAAGTGAAGTGACAAGGATCATGATTAGTGAATTAAAAAACATTGAGGTATAAAATCCTCTCGTCTAATAGATCGTTCTTGAATTGTCAATTAAAACTGCTGACTGTTAAAATGAAGACATTGTGCTGAGGAGTGTAGTGAGACCGTCAATTGTATGGGTTAAAAAGTGTGTAACATTTGTAAACAAAAGTTGTCGTCTCGAATGGAGATGACCTTGTCAGTCTCAAGTCACATTGCCTGTGTGTGGCAAGCATTGCAGTACATCGTTTTTTGCTTCTGGTAGCGCGTGCGATAACACTGTATGTTCCTTTCTTATCGACTGTTCGACTTTGTGGTATATGGAAACTGATTGGCGCCTGACCTGTGGTTCCTATAAGGGAGATCGAATATTCCTTCACTTTACGCTTCTCAATCACAAAGCGATGAAAATGGCTGAAATCATTTGTCACTTTTTGGCATAATGTTGTTCTTCGTCGACGATAAAGTCCATTTCTCTTCAGAAAATTAATTCCGCCTCAGCTAACCTTCAAATACGAGACAATGATTCCACGTGCCGCAGCTATTTCTCATTCTTTAAAATACAGCATTTCGTGAAAAACGGTTTATCCAACATTGCGTAACAAAATCATATAGTTAAGCGGAAACTTGCCGCTTTTTGATCCATGAAATGCTTTGCGAGACTTGTTGGCCGCTTGAAGTGCACCTCTGTTACCACGGTAGCGTATGTTTCATTTGGACACAATACTTGCTGCCCGCTGCACTATTCCCCTATGTTTCGGCGTAACCGATCACAGCGAGTTCGTATGATGCAGTATTAATCGAATACTGTGGACTGACCAACAATTAACAATTTTGAGATCACAGAATGTCCCGTACCCGACACACTCGTAAAACTAGTGCAGTGGGATATCCTGCCGGCTAATACAGCACGCTGCCCTGTATTTCGAAACGCATCCGGAGCTGAGTGATGGATGTTCGAAGTTGTGGGTGCGTCAAATATGTGAACACTTCTTTTTCTCAAATTTGGACCCAAAAATATTGGGATCTGTAAATTATGCAAGGGCGTCGATTACAGTACGCGAGAAAATACGGTAGTTTCCTTTAATAGCCGATAAAATGAACGGAAATTTATAGGCATCTCTGAACACTTGGAGATAACGTTTGTCATATTTTTTGGCCATAACGAGAAAAGAACATACCGGTACCAGAAACTGTCACCGATACAACCCCCTTAAAAACATTCAACTCATTAAAATTATGCACTTAAATACGCGAAACTACCACATACAAAAAAATATGTCCCATACATTAACATACGACTTTGATACAGGAGGAAAAGCATAGAAATGCAAGGAAAAACAAGTGGCCTACAACTCCGACGAAAATACGCACAGAAACGATGTTAACAGCGTGCGAACAACACAATAACAAACTCATTCTTTCGTCCCGATTACCTGAGTCGTTAGCGGGCGCAAGCCTCTTGCTTGCAGGACGATTGCCGCCCCGAATCCCCAGCTGTATAAAGCACACACGCTGCTGTGGTGAGCGGGAAACACGATACACGAAGGCGACGGACGAAACATTCACGAAATTAAGTATAAAATACACTTGAAAATTAGGTTTCTTAAATTACACAAGCACATAAGAATTTATCCTTTATCCTAGGGAAAGAGAATTGGCCATAATAGAGGTTATATTAGTAAAAAATCGGAAGTAAAAATAAATCAGAAAATGAGTTAAAAACCGGAAAGTTTCCGGGTAAATCGGAAGGGTTGGCAGGTATGTGTGTGTGACCTGTGTCAGAACCCGACAATGTTCTGTACCAGGAAAGCATAAGCCCTGGCACATTGTTATATATCTTTAATCATTAAAGAACGGCAGAGTTATAACATCGGAAACAGCTACGCGAAGGAATCTTCTAGTCTCTACTGCTCTGTGCAAGTGTGAGGGAGACGGCGAGAGAGGGGAACAAGGACAAGTGACGTCAGTGCCACATGTTTTTCACCTCCCCTATGGAAAAGTCCAGAAATTATTTTGTAACTTCTAAACAGCTTAACACATAAAAATGAGACATACACCAACGTGAAGCCCATATTTCAAATGCATATTAACAAAAATTTGAGAGATGAATCCATCCATTCGTTTAGAAGATATGACAAGTAGAAGTTTATCCTACGTAACCACTAATTTGTCGTTTGACACAGTGAACTCTCCTCCAGCAGGGTGAGGGATAGTCGGTTGGAATGTGCAACTCAATCATCACTGAAGGTCATGCTGCTTCGTCGCATTGCGCGAGATACGAGTAAGTCGTATTGTAAGACTCTTGAATTTCATTGTGCGAGATCATAATAAGTGGAAAACTTCAACCACGCCGTGAACGTGTGGAATATTATCAAGTGTTATAAAATTGAGTTTCGTCGCATAAGACTTACGAATTTCTTGAATAAATAGTGATCTCGTGATATTAATTGTATTTAAATAGAACTTAGAATACAAGTGTTAAATGTTCCAAGTTGACAGCCTTATGGACTCTGTTAGTTTGACGTATATTTGAACTCTGTTGCGATCACGTACAGTAATAAGCATATTGGAAAAATGTGCATGATAAATTAAACTTTCAACTAGTGACAATTTCACGAGTTCTGAGACATGTTTCTCGTCTATAATTACGATTATGAACTATTTTAAGTATTATTTCAATCGAACATTCAGTGATTGATAGGACTGAGTGTAGTCAATTTTAACGTATTTTCTTGAACATTCGACCAGTGTCGTGAGAAAAGGACTAAAACTTATCATCGACAATAACTTCTTCACTTTTGACAATGTCATATATCAACAAAATGGTTTGGCAACGGGGTCACCGGCCTCAGGTATCTTAGCAGAAATATACCTGGACTTCCTCAAATACACCAAAATTGACAACGAATTCGAAAACATTCTATTTTGGGCCAGATATGTTGACGATGTCTCTCTAATCATGAATGAGAAATCAATTAACGCACCCACCACCCTCTTAAGACTCAACAATATTGATCCTCATATCAAATTCACACTAGAATCCGAATCAAATCAAAAAATCAACTTTCTAGATTTAACCATCACTAGAAACTCAGATTCTTTCAGTTATAACATTTTCAGAAACCCCACTCAAACAGCCTCCACCATTCGCCAAGATTCAGTGCACCCCCAGTCCCACAAATGAGCCACATACAACAGCCTAGTTCACCGAGCCTTCAGCATACCTATGTCCAATAAAGATCTAAAAAACGAACTCAACACAATCCGCGGAATCGCAAAATTCAATGGCTTCAGCAATAATTTTATAGAAAGGATAATCAATAAACACAAACATCGCCCAAAAACTACCCTCAAAAAAGAAATAACCAAAACTCGCATTTTCCACCTTCACGTTCAACAATGATATCTACAAGTTAACCAACATCTTTAAGAAACAAGGCGTTAAAATAGCCTTCAAAACCAACAATAAGAACATGAACGTTTTATACAATACTTCACACATCAACAAGACCAGCAGTTTTTTTAAATCAGGAGTTTATAGGATCAAATGTACCACCTGTAAAAAAACCTACATCGGGCAAACCGGAAGAAACTTCATTATCAGATACCACGAGCACACTAACGCAATAAAATACAACAGGTTTTCAGCCATCGGCCAACACATGCAAGATTATAACCATAATTTCACCAATATTGAACAAGACATGGACATCCTCGTATTAGCAAACAAGGGCCCTTTACTCAACATAATGGAAAATTACTACATACACCTAGACCAATACTTCAACACCAGTCACAATCTCAATGAAATCTCAGAGAAACCCAACATACTCTTCGATCTATTTATCACTTTCCTCAGAAACAATAATGCAGCCAACCTAAACTCAATCCTAAATTTAATCAAAGGTACTTTTCCGAGACAATTACACTTTCTCCCGCACCCTTCAGCCCCACCTTAAGCCCTCTTCCTAAGCCATATATAATTTTATATATGTCATTTCAATACAAGAACTTACTGATTTCCATGATTATAATTTTTACAACACCCCATTTATACTTTATTCTTTGTTAAAAACCTCTTAGTATGTATATTCCTTGTATTATTAACTATTACCATAATAACATCTCATTTCATCTACCACATTCACTTGTTATTCTTTACAATAACATTTTCTTAGGATTTCGCCAAAAGTGATCTTTGCTTCAATACGGCTGATGATGACCCCTAGATGGGTCGAAACTAGTACCGTGTAATTTATAATGTTGTGAATATATTTTAGTATTGAAAAGGTGGAAACGTTTACGTTGTTATTATTATTACTTATATATTATTAAGGACATGTTATGGAGATATTAGGTAATACGAACCCTTATCACGAAAACTCACAAATAAAATCCAGTTAAGCAGTGAATGCCAGAATTCTAGAAACTGTTGTAGAAGTTGTGTTAATTGCATTTACTAGTGAATTTAATGGACTGCGACACTCGTTCTAATGCTCAATTTATGACAATTTGTGGATATTATGAACTGTGCTAATGTCTAACTTCATGTCATACCAACTGTGTAGTGAATGACTGTGCTTTCGACTTCAGAAGTGATCTCATTTTATTACCACAGAAACTTGACGTGTAGTTCGAACTGAGACAGACTGTGCTATTTCAAGTTACATACATACCTTCCAACTTTTAGAAATCAAAAATAGGAAGATTTTTTAATTCTTGGATTTCATCAAGTGTATTGCGCCACGGTCTCGGTAAAAAAAGGACAAGATAAAAGGCATACATATCTACAGTTACAATGCGAATTAACCATTACATTTAAAATCTTAAACTAAGAAAACACAAACGATTGCAAGAAAACGTACCTAATAATCATTCTCATTTATGACACATACATACGAATAGTAACATTTAGACAGATAAGTCAAGAACTGACTACAACTTACCAAATGGTGAAGAATATACACATGTAGGTGATACAGAGACTACTGTGTTTACTTGTTTAGCATTGAACTGGCAGCTAACTTTGCCCTCTTCAACAATGCACTGTCATACTGCTGCTCATAACACTTTCCACTTAGACTTGATTTGACCACCAACAGTTTACTGAGATTTTCGTCATTCAGAGATGATCGGAATTGTGTCCTCGTCTTTTTTACCTGGCTGAACAATCTTTCACACTCGGCATTGCTGTGTGGAATTGTCAATATTGAGAGCATTACTTTTGCGATTCTATCATATTTGAAACACCCATCTGCACCTCGTATATCCCCTATAGCAGACCAAGAACAATCTACTCTTTCTCCTTGCACAACAGACAATGGTAAATCCTCCACTTGGAGAGCACAAAACTGGCACTGTAATGCATCCATTGCTTCTTGTTCATCTTCACCATCTTTCACTGGCAATATAACAGGAAACTTTGAAACAAAATACTTTACAGCATTGAAGGAAGAAGCCTGCAAAGAATTTATCTGAGCTACTTGAGCATTAACAAAAACATCACTATTCAAATTAAATTTATGAATAATATAATCACAAACTGCAATAAAATAGTTCCTGACGTGCAAATAAAAGTTTTTCTTCTCCTCAGGTGCCAGATTTTCTACAAGACGAGATGTTGAACAGCCAATTACTAAATCAGCATCCGCTTTCTGATTCTCTCTCGTGTGATAGACCACTTCTAAAACTGTAGGATATTTTTTTATAACCACTGGCTTAACAAACCTACACAGAATGTCCTTCAACATATCCGTCAGCATTGATCTTATGACATGCATCTGAGGTGCTTGCGACTGAAGAACTTTATATTAGTTTTCTCAAATGTAGGGATGATAAATGCCAGAAATGAGCAAAATGCTTTATTAAAGTTTGAAGACAGAAAAAGAAATAGTCTCTCCTCTCGTGAAATACTGGCAGTGCAACTAGACTCCTTTATTTTCTTCACAGATGAGGATGAACTACTCTCAGCCTTCCTTTTCCCAGAAATAACAGAAGCTTGGTCTTGTACTCTACTGACACAAGGACCACGTTCCATTTCGGTATCTTCATGTGCCTTTAGCTTGGGAATTTGGAAATACTTCAGAGATGTCTGTGTGCCATTGGACTGCTTTACCTCATCCTTAAAAAACTCTGAAGTGGCTCCCACTCTGAAATCAATCTTTCCAAACATTTCCCCAAGGATAACCAGCGTGTACACACATGCTTTAATATTTTTCTGATATCAGTTTGGTACAAAGCTTGATACATTTTGAGATGCTCTTTGAGCTTTTGTCTAAATAATAATAAATATCAATTAGCATCTCATCAATTTTGACAGGAAGGGAGTCTGCACCCTTCATGGCAGCCAAATTAATTAAATGACATCGGCATCCCATAATAATAATGTTTTCACACTGCTCTCTTAGTTTAGCAGCAACACCGTTTTTTCTTCCCATCATAACAGGGGCATTATCTGCGCTAAAAGCTATACAGTTTGCCATCGGAACGTCATATCTTTTCAGAACATCCAGGAGCAAATTAGCAATATTAATACCAGTAGAATTGCCTTCCAAATTTTCCATGGATAGCAAACGATTTTCAATCTTTTTCAATTCTTTGTTGAAAAACGAGACGACGATAGGATAGAGCTTACTATCTTTATCATTGCTACCATCAGTTGAAATCGCAAAAGGTTCAGACTTTAAAGTCTGAATCACTTTACTATGTGCATCACGGGACATTTCATTAATTATGGCAGATGTTTTTGTTCTAGCACACGCATATTTCTTCGCAATGTCTGAATCTGGGAACATCTTTCTGAACAATGGCCCTGCGTGGTCCGAACAAGACAATGCAAGGTTATGTTCGACAATGAACGCGGTGAACAAACATTCTGCTCGAGTGACTGCATCATCTTCCTTCCCACCTACAAAAAATTACTTAATTTTTTGTTCCTTTCGAGACAGCTAGCACTATCTTTGTGTTTCTGTGTGACACTGTGGGCTACAATATCTGTTTTCCCTCCATGTGAGATATTAATATCACACCGACACACGGAACAAAATGCATAATAGTTTCCTTTATTAGACTGTAAAATGAACGGAAATTCGGTTTTATAGGTATCCCTGAACACTTGGAGATAACGTTTGTTATGTTTTGTAGTCATCATGTGAAGAGAAAATACCACAAACTGTCACAGACACAACTCTCTGAAATACATTGAAGTCATTAAAATTACGAACTCTGGTCAACACAAAAGCACTGAAATACGCGAAACTACCACATACAAAACAAATCAATATGTCTCGTACATTATTAACATATGATTTCCACAGGGGGAAAAGCACAGAACCGCAAGAAAAAACACGTTGTCTAAAACTCCACCGAAACTACGCACAGAAACAAGCGCGCGAACCACACAATAACAAACTCACTCTTTCATGCCGATCAACGGAGTCCCTAGTGGTCGCTAGTGCGCATGACCTTCTCTGACTCGTAAGACGATTGCCGTCCCGAATTCCCACCTGAAACAGCACACACGCTGCTGTAGTGAGCAGGAAATATGATACATGAAGCCGACGGATGATCCGCCCGCGAAATAAAGCATCAAATACCGGTAAATATGCTTAAAAGTGAGGTTGCGGAAATTACACAAACACATAAGAATTCGTTCTAGGGGAAGAGTACTGACCATACTCGAGGTCATATTGGTCAAAAATAGGAAGAAATAAAAATAAATCGGAAAACCGGAAGATGAGTTAAAAATCGGAAAGTTTCCGGGTAAATCGGAAGGGTTGGCAGGTATGTACATATTCACTGCCATATTATAAAAGTGCAAGTACAAACTGTGCATTTAAACTTATCTCTGTGTGGAATGCAACTCATTAAGAATTGACAGTGCTACACCGTGCAGTATAGTGCCAATTGGACTTTCCCGTGTTTCTACATTTCGTTTTAAAACATCAGAAATCTTGGCGAAGTGATTAAATGAAGGTTTATGATCAAAGTTTTTATTTTTGAATTTGAATCTATGTGTGAAATCTTAGATGAACTGTAGGGTGTGCTGAAATTATTGGAAGCTGATATTGATTTTGAACATCATATGAACAAGTGGATGTGTAGGACATAGACTCTATTTTGTTCAATCGTAACAGTGTACACAATTCAGTCATTTAATTTCATTTTGAAGAGATCAATGGAAGATTTAATTTTTGATGAATGAGAAGCAGGTTTATTTTCTTGAAATTATTAATAAAATCTTGTCAAAATTTTATTACCATCTATTATTCACCCTGCGAAATCATCATTCGCTGTACCTGCTCCAATAGCAACCGTACACAACCTAAGATCCTTCCCATGCTCTTGCCGAACAACTATTTCCCGGTACAGTACCTATAAGTAGAAATGGATTTAGATGATTAAAAAATGTAGGTCAGCTGTCACCCGCTCGACATATTTATTTCTCATTTTCAATTTAAAAGTTATTTCTGTGCTTTTTTCATTTCCTGTGTGATTTACAGCGGTTGTTATGGAACCTGAAACTGACAGTGAGAACTTAACTTTAATGTTGGAAATACCAGTGGTCTCCTGTTTGGGAAAGTGTGCTATCATTTAGAACCGTTATTGAGAGAGTATCCTCAAAATTGTACCCATCTTCTTCTCTAACGGAATGTGAAAGATACAGCATGCTTGAACTATTTTCTTAAGTGTAGAAGGTAAACAAAGACAATTAAAAAAAAAACACACACGCACGCGCACACACACACCCACTATCAGTTGGTACAATTAATTTTATTAACATATATACACAAATTAACACACACATATAACCTTAATCACAGTATCACAACAAACACTTCACTTTGAGGATATCAACAAAGCTGCCATTATTAAAAACAACTGAATAACACAGCACCTAGAGGTTACAACCTTCGCAACACTGTACAAGCACGTCACTTCAATATGTAGACTGCGTTTTACCGCATGTCACGAATTCACAAGAATATTCGTTGCTACACCATACTCGTCAACCAATAACTTCCAAACAATAAACGACTTCAGTGTCCAGATCGCCTCTTTATACACTGTATAACAAAAAAGACGCACCAGGAAGGAATTGTCTGATGGCGATAAAAATAGGTGGATGTGACAGACATAGAAAAACAAATAATCAAAAGTGCAGAACAATAGAATTATTTATTGCAGAGTTAGTGTTACAAAGTAAGGACGTCAATAAGGTGTTGGTCCACCCCTGGCCTGGATCAAGCTGTCACTCGACGTGGCATAAACTGATAAAGGTCCTGGATGGTGTCCCGCAAAATTTCGTGCCAGATGGTCTCCAACTGTTGGGCTAAATCGGCAACATTACGGGATGTTCGCAATCGCCTTCCCATGACATCCCAAATGTGCTCTATGGGAGAGAGATCCGGCGACCAAGCTGGCCAAGGAAGGATAGGGCAAGCTTGAAGACAGTTTATAGTAACACGTGCCGTGTGCGGCCGGTCATTATCCTGTTGGAAAGTAAGGCCTGGATGTCGCTGAAGGAATGGTAACACAACCGGCCGTAGATTGTCATCAACATACCGCTGTGCTGTCAGTGTGCCAGGAATGACTACCAGAGGGGTCAGACTATCAAAGGAGATGGCACCCCAGACCATCACACCCTGTTGTGGGGCTGTGTGGCATGCGATAGTCAAGGCAGGATCTCCACGCTGACCTGGACGTCTCCAAACACGTCTGCGGTTGTCGTCAGAGCACCATTGGAAACGGGACTCGTCACTAAAGACTATACGTCCCCAGTCAGTGCAGTTCCATGTTGCTCAAGCGCAGCACCACTGTAATCTAGTTTGACGGTGAACAGGCGTGAGTGGTAAGCAGCGCAACGGGCAATGTGAGCGCAAATTCCTCTCGCTCAGGCGTCTGTTGATGGTCATGGTGGACACGTGTGCGGGTCACACGCTGGATCGTTGATAATGACGACTCCGGTGCTGTGACAGCTGTCATGACAATCGCTCTGTCTGCCCGTGCCGTTGTGGCCCTCGGTCGACCACTGCTGTCCTGATGCCTGCCGGTGCTGACCCATGCTTACCAGCATCGTCTGATCGCCGCATCACTTCGACCCAAATGTCCAGCGACAGCTCGATTCGACTAACCAGCTTCTTTCAATCCGATCGAATGACCTCTTCCAAACTCTGACATCTGTTCATAATGAGCACGAATCCTTCGGCGTGGCATTCTTACAGCCAACGTTAAGATATCGCAGTCGAACGCGACAGCTACTTTGAGCATAAGCTTCAGAATAGCGCCTTACATACACCTGATGAATGCGCAGTTCGGCGGTGCAGGAGCTCCCACTATTCATTCATTGGACACGAAACTTTAATCATTTGCATCTTCAGTCTGAATGTCTTTGCATATATAATTTCCTTACAATCGGACAACGCCCTCCCGGTGCATCTTTTTTTGTTCAGAGTGTATATATCCTGGCCAGGTTTCTAGAAAGATACATTAAAAAAACCCTACCTTCTTGAATATTCCAGCGTGTCCAATACATAGATTACAATAGAATATTCTCAATTGTTCTAGTGCCTTATCACCATTTTGGGAGTTACAGTGTGTTTCACAAATACGGATTAAAAATTATACAGGTAAGAATAAATTAACAGGTATTTACATTAACTGAACTCATATGAATCTCTATGTATATGACTTGTTTCATGACATAATCTCATAAACAGCGCGATCATATCACCCGTACATATAACTTAAAAATACGTACATAATACCAATACAAAACCAATGTACCACTTCACATCTATACATACAATAACAACAAATGTAATAATAATAATAATAATAATAATAATAATAATAATAATAATAATAATAATAATAATCGAGCTCGATATCTACATTAGTTACCCATGGGTGAGAATATTATTTTCAAGTTATACCTGTTATAGCACTTGCATCAGATGGTCCATATTTATTACCTACACTGAAAAGAGCGTTGGAAAGGATCCACTGAAAAGCATGGAGAGTTTTGCACTACTTGTCCCGCTGTTTGTGCAAGAGTCAGTGGAAGTGGGTGCACATGCAGATGGACGCGTTTTACTTCCGTGCCGTATGAATGACTTGTGCAACAATGTACGTAAATTAGGCCTACTGTACTTACACATAGTGGTTTGCAGAACCTTCAGCTATGGAGAAGAAAGCTGAGTTTATAGATGATGAAAAATGAATAAAGTTTATTGAGAAAATGGATGCTCATCCACACATGAAACGTGTGCAAATTGCCCAGATGTTAGACTTTCCTAGAACAACCTTAAACATAAGCGCCGTGTATAGTTCGCACTTCTAAGAACATATTTCCTTGATGTTTTACTGTGTTGAAGTTCTTAAAACGTGTTATTTCATTAATTATAATTGTAAACACTTGTTTCTTTGTTTCCGTCGTAATTATTTTAATATTCAAACCTAACCTTAAATTTAACAGTGAAATTGCTTTTCATTTTTTAGCATCCCTCTGTATGACTTTTTGGTCCCCACAAAAACGCCCTAACCAGGTTTGACTGTATATGACCTTGGTTCAAGTTTGCTTCCATTAGTTCCAACACTACTGCTTCTGATGCTGGAATAACACCATGTTTGTCTTGTCCAGTATAAATTCTGAACTCGGAACAGTATCCAGAAGCACTTTCATAGAGTTTAGAAATTTTAATTTTGCACCTGGGTCTTTTCAAATGATTGTATTGCACAAATGGGAGCCTACCTTGAAATTTCATAAGATGCCTATAACTCTGTTCCAGCTCCATGGCTAAATGGTTAGGGTGCTGGCCTTTGGTCACAGGGGTACTGAGTTCCGATTCCCGGCAGGGTCGTGAATTTCAACCATCATTGGTTAATTTCACTGGCACGGGGGCTGGGTGTATGAGTCATCATCATTTCATCATCACGATGCGCAGGTCGCCTAAGAGCGTCAAATCAAACGACCTGCACATGGCAAGCTGAACATGTCCTCGGACACTCCCGGCACTAAAAGCCATACACCATTTCATTTTCCTATTTTTCTGTCAAGATTGTAGATATTCTGAAACTTTGCAAATATGAAATAACTGGTCTGATTTTTCTCAGACAGTCATTTGGATCTGTAAACATGTCATCAGAGAAGTGCAGAAATCGTGAAATTTGACGGAATCGTTCAAATGTCATAGTTTCTGACAATATTTTAGTTTCTATAACGTTCCTGTTAGACCAGTACAATTTGAATTTAGATTTTCCTACCGCACTCATGAGAATCAGTGAAAAATATGTATCTCATCAACCTGCAAGTATACCATTTATTGTCACATTTTGGATTTTTTTTGCATCAAATTATTCACCTGGAAAGCAGCATAGTCATTGGTTTCTATCACAATCATTTCCCAGAACTCATCCTCAGAAATTTGGAACACACATCTAATACAGAAGAATTTGTGCCCAGTCTTCTCGAAACAACAGCAATGAGACCAAAAACACCAGTGAATGGAATTGTTTGCGGAGTATTGGAAATGTCTGACCAACTGCATGCTGAAGATCCACCTCGTAAAGCAGCCCCGCCACCTTGGTCTTCATTTACATCGTCCATGCTGTCATCATCACTAGAATAATTTTCCCTAACACTATCAACATCATCATTAGTGTAAGAAATATCACTATCTTCTGAAGAAAAAGCATTCTCATTATCACTTTCTAACCACTTTACAATATCTACATAATCATCAGCCATGTTTATTTACTAACAAACGCAAGCAGATGGTATTTTATTTAAATACAGTATTCGGTGAACTTAGAAGGGTGGATTCCATTTGGAACATTCAATGAACTTCAAGGAGTAATCTACATGTGGCCCAAAACTCATCACTTGCTAGTAACTAAAACTACAAACGTCTATAAGTTGGCACGGAACAGTTTCGGAAGATGATATAGATGTTGATTCCTATAGGGAATCTGAAATATTTAGTCCTGAATGAGTAAGTTTATAATACCAATATAAATGATCCGTTATTGGACATTATAAATTTTCCAGCTAACTCATTCTTGGTTGCCAGCGTTTCGCCCTCGTGTGCTAGGGTGGGCTCATCAGTTGGTACCTAGCACACCTACCAATACGCCAGCTAGTGCATACCATGGAGGCCACTGCGTAGGCTAACTGGAGCCACCGGCATTGCCAATGCACTAAGAGACTTTGTCTCATCATTGTCTCTCATTATCTCCAGTTAGCCTACGCAGTGGCCTCCACGGTATGCACTAGCCGGCGTATTGGTAGGTGTGCTAGGTACCAACTGATGAGCCCACCCTAGCACACGAGGGCGAAACGCTGGCAACCAAGAATGAGTTAGCTGGAAAATTTATAATGTCCAATAACTGACCATTTATATTGGTATTACAGTTTCGGAAGTCGGCGCCAATGAGTTAACAATCGTTTCTGCCCGTCAACCTGATTCTAGGAGCTCTACAATATAGATATAACAACAAACAGAGAACGGATAACTCGCACATCGGACCTGTCCTATATTTTTGGTTGTCGAAGTGGACAATAACACTTTTTGTCTGTTTTACATGGTTGTCACAAAATATCTTAAATGTATACAGAATTTACAATTATTCTTTCTGGATTTCTTTGTTAATGTGCAAATTTATGATGACTGATAAGCACGCTATAATAAGTTTTAAATTTTCTATCAATCTCACGTTCATGGTCGATGACATGTGCGTCACACTCCGCGCCAAATATTAAAGCTCATATTACCGCCAGTGAATCATCCAGGTTCACGCAAGATTCATTAGAGAATATTTTTAGTATTGTAAGAGCCAAGCAACCTGTCTCTATAGCATTACAGATCAAACAGAATTTGAAGTTGATCATGCTCTCTAGGTGCATGAAGGATGTAGGGTTGGGCACTATGTCCCTGTTTCGGCACACTGTGCTGGTGCACAGTTATGTTCCGCTGTTCCAGAACACCGAATGTAAATTGTTCCGAAACATTCTCAAGCGAGCCGGAGACACTGACTCGCTGTCCCGTCAGAAGCGCCACTATGCACTGCCCTTCGCCTACTAGCTGAACTGTGCAGCGGGCGCATGGGACGCGGGACTGTTAACTGCGCAGTGTAGAGAAAACTTCGAGAGGCAACATTACATGCTCCGCGCCAGTGGGAATGTGCCTGTACGGAATGTGCTGTGTGGTGTGTGCCTGTGTGTAGTTATGGCTATGGTCCAGCATAAAGCTACAGGGAACGTGAACGAAAAGTCGGAACACTGACATTCGCGCCCAATAATCACGTTTAAAGGCTGCAAAGGTTAAGAGTTTTCCGGTCAATATAAAATACACATAACACAATTACAATGGCAGTGCAGGTGTTTAAAAGTACCCAATTCAAGAATATTTTCACCAGTTGAATGTATTGGCCTGTATTGCGAGTAATTAGTGAGTAATTAATATCTCGAAAATATCCCTCAACACTTTCTCGGGGATTGACGTTAAACATTAATTTGGACTTTAAGGAAACTTTTAAACCCAAGAAAAATATGGGTCGTCGCTTTGGAATTAAAAATATGACTGGATGAAAACATTGATGTACTTTCGTGATGTTATGCTTTCTGCACTTCGAATTCCTTCCCTCTCAACTTCCATTTACTTTCTTCAATATCTCGAAAATTTCCCTCAACACTTTCTCGGGGATTTACGTTAAAAATTAATTTGGACTTTAAGGAAACTTTTAAGCCCAAGAAAAATATGGGTCGTCGCTTTGGAATTAAAAATATAACTGGATGAAAACATTGATGTACTTTCGTGCTGTTCCCACACAGAAAGCTAAGCTAAGCTACGCTACACTATGCTACGCTAAGCAATGCCAAGCTGTGGTGTGCTATGACACAAATAAAAAGCTAAGCTAACTATGCTAGGCAGCACTTTCATTGTCTCGTTGTTGTAAATAATCAATTGCTCTCTCTGCACTACTGCTCGGTGGCATGTTTTTTTTTTTCAAAGGGGTTCGACTGGCTGAGACTGTGTAGGTGTGGAGGCGGACGGAACAGATGATAGTATATAATTTCGTGTAGCTATTTCTAACCGAGTGCAGCCCTTGTAAGGCAGACCCTCAGACGAGGGTGGGCGGCATCTGCCATGCGTAGGTAACTGCGTGTCATTGTGGTGGTGGATAGTGTTATGTGTGGTGTGCGAGTTGCAGGGATGTTGGGGACAGAACATACCCCCAGTCCCCGGGCCAATGGAATTAACCAATGAGGGTTAAAATCCCCGACCTGGCCGGGAATCGAACCCGCGACACTCTGAACCGAAGGCCAGTACGCTGACCATTCAGCCAACAAGTCGGAACAGATGATGAATCAGATATATGTGATAGGGAGTGTAGGTCATCACATTCCGGACTCTCGCAGTCATCTGGGTGGCTACTTCCGTTATCTCTTGACGTCGATATGTTTCCTGCCTGTCAATGTTTGAATGTGTGCTGTAAGGAAAATTAAGCTATTAATACACATCCAAACGTAGATTATGAAATGACACACGGAGATATGTTTATGGAGCATATTGAACTGTCCTAATCCTTGTACTTCACACGCAATTATTCATGTTGTTCATTTTTTGTGTGTAATGTTTATAATGTCTTAGCTGCAAAACAACAAATCGAAATGTTCTTATTTGCTTATAACCTCGAATGAATTACACGCGTTTTAAATTATAATATACTCAACATATAAATTCACTTATAATTTCATCAATTTTTAATATTTTAAAAATATTTTAAATACCGGTATTAATCATACTGCGTGTGTTAAAATAATAGCTCACCTTCTTGTAGAAATATAAGGCAGAAAGAATTCCATTTGTTTGTGGAATCTCCACTCCTTCATTTTTTCCCTTCCTGTCCACTTTTACTCTCTTTTTGTCTCATCAGTGCCTCCCTAAAACAGTCCCTCAGTCTTTTTCATAAGTTTTAAAGTAATTTACCTAAAACAATATATGGTATTATTTTACCTTTCACGTTCTTGGTAACTATTGATATATTTAAGAATATTTAAGAATATGGCATACAGTCGCAGAACAGGCATTTCAACTGTATCTTCTAAATTGTAAATAATGTGCGTAAAGCCATGTGAAAAAACAATTAGAACTGTCAAAATTGTGATTATATAGCTAATTTATAAATGGTAGCCTACTTACAATCAATTTGAAGTACTGAACTTATTTCCTGCCAACAGTTTTCCTTTCTTATCAGGTCTCTGTAGTAATTTGATGACTTATCATAAAGCCCGGGATATCATTTCACTTCAATTAGTCGTTCTTCTTTTGGCCTGTTGTCAATTGTATTAAAATATTGAAGTGCTACCAGAAGAAACTCACACGACACGACTAAACACACACGAGAGCCCGCCAGACCAACTGCTCAGAAATGAAAAGCGCATGCGCCAGACCAGCTACAGCCAAGAAAATCGCCTGCCTAGCGATCTGTCTAGCTTAGCTTAGCATAGTATAGCTTAGCATAGCGACCTCTGTGTGTGGGTCATCGTACTTAAATGCATTGGGAGCGATATTTTTCACAACACCGCGTAGCTTAGCATAGCTTAGCCTAGCTTTCTGTGTGTGGTGGCCTTAATGCTCTCTGCACTTCAAATTCCTTCCCTCTCAACTTCCATTTACTTTCTTCAATATCTCGAAAATTTCCCTCAACACTTTCTCGGGGATTGACGTTAAAAATTAATTTGGACTTTAAGGAAACTTCTACGTCCAAGAAAAATATGGGTCGTCGTCTTTGGAATTAAAGATATAACTGGATGAAAAAATGTTGACACTCCAGCACAGGGCAGCACACAGCCGGTATCGACAGACAGACACAGCCAAGGCCAACTAATCTATCTAGTGCGGCCTTGACACAGCACGTTCGGTTCAGGCACATTCCAGCTGAAGCGCAGCATGTCCTGTTGCCTCTCGAAGTTCCCTCTAGGACGCAGTTACAGTCCTGTGTCCCGGCACTCTGTACCGAAACACTCCACCTCAAGCTCCTAATGTTGCGGAACAAGTGAATGTTCCGGTCTGCCCAACCCTAGAAGGATGAGAGAAAAGGAAGCTGTGAGAAGGATGATGTGGGCTCTCACAGGTTTCCTTGATTGCGCTAAGCAATTCAGAGTGTCAGCAGAAAGTTGCCTGTCTCGCTGAATTACGCAGGATGTACTGAAGAAAATTAACTCCAGAAACACTTGTGCAATAAGAGAAAAAGCGGAACCTATTTCAATTGCTGTGAATCGTCTATGGCACCGCCTCATGATTAAGAAAGCCGAATGTTCGGAGACCTCTCTCCATTCAGCATTACCTGGCATTGTGAACTAGCACAGTAATCTATTCTATACAAAACAATTTCCTAACTTGTGAACATGCAGTATGTAGCCTACAGTAGAATCAGTTATAAGTTCATGCAATTTTATGTAAACATGCTGTCAACCAAATAGAGAACTTGGATGTTATTAGATGTATCTACTAGTGTCATTTTTCTGTTTTGTCAAGTAATAAATACGTAATAGAAATTATGAGATTCAATGTGTTTAGTTTTAATTAATTCATACTTTCTTTCCCCTCCCTAACCCTGCCGTGATACAGCGGTTGGGACAAAGATGGCAGCTGCACAGACTTGGCCACAGTGTATTAATATAGTCACTGTAGTTTGCATTACATTTTACACAAATTTCCAAGTTAGTAGAAATAAAACAGAGCCAGAGAAATGCTTCTGCTTACCCCATTTGGAGGCTGCCAAAAAGACAAAGCTTACATGAAAATTTCATTAATAACTACAAGGATTGTAAAAATATGTCTATAAATTATTGACCATATTAAAGCCTACTCATCACTTAATAAAAATCATATCAGCCAATAAGGTTGAAATCCATGAGGAATTCCTTATAGGTCCCAGGGACCAGCGTTTTTTGCATTTGTGATAACACCGACTTTTAAAAAATATTCCCTAAAATGCTAAAACGCTATACATAACGTTAACAATTAAAAAATTGGACAGATTTATTTTGAGAAATAAAAAACGAAATGAGACAACGCATATATGACAACTTTATGATTTTCTATGCATAAGTGTTTAGTTGAGTATTCATCAACAGAAAAGTCAATTCAGCACTAGTGGAAAAAGTGAAGTCTATTCCTTTCTTTAAAAATGAGAATGATTCAGTGATCACAAAAGGTTAGAGTGAACTTCAAGAACAAATCAAATTTAAGATGGAAAAATAAATATCGTGAAAGTACTGGTTAGTTTGCTTGACAGTCATCCTGAGGACTCTCCAATCAGTGTGGTATCCATGTGCTAATGTTAACTGTGAACGTTTCTCTTCTTGCTACACAGGAGTTTTAAGCGACTTGCGTTGCAACAGGAAAGTGACAATGTTCTCCTTTTATAGTAAAATATGTATTTCTTTCATACTATGCCTTCTTCAGTGATAATTGAATGATAAAAATGTGTGTTTATACATTAAACTACATATTGTTCTTCAATAATTTATTTACATGAAAAAGTACCCTTAAAATCCCAAAACATAACATTGGAGTCTTTTTTAGCGAGGGTATAGGTTTCAATATCATAGGTTAAGATTGGTATGAAGTACTGATTGAACATCACCAGCTTTGATATTGTTGGTATTTTGGGATCCCAGGAGTGTTCGTACTTGCTGGTAAAAGTGAGAGCTCTTCTGCACCCTACTTGCCACCTCCTTTCCTTTATTGAGGATCTTACTCTCACATTCCACCAGGGTGTCTTTTTCCCTTACTCTCGCACTTGTCTTCCCGCAAATCTCTAAGGTGTTTTTAAATCTTGTCCACTTCTTAACAATCCTTTCAGGGCTGCTAAACCAATGTCCTTCATAAATAGGTTCTCCAAATTAAAGTACTGTACTAGCAAAATAATTTAATAAAAGTTGTGACCTAAAAAAAGAAATTGTTCCTTAATTCGTATTCAAGTTCTGACAGTCAGTGGACAGATTTCGGACCATCATGTTGGAAAAAACGAGAGAGAGAGAGAGAGAGAGAGAGATGACAATACCTGTGAGATCCAATCTCCAGTTTCTGCAATGTTGCTGGGAGCAGAAGTTCGTCTGCCATAGCACTGCCAACTGTAAACTGTACAGCAAGACAAAATCTGTTACTCTATGGCACATTTCATCCAAATTAACACATGCTACAACTTGGTAACATTGACACAACAAGAGACCTGTAAAGCAATGAAAATACTAAAATATCACTTCCCTGAACACAATGCTTTTTGGTAATGAACAAAATTTCAATTAAATCACCTCTACCAAGAATCAAACATACATTATATATGTATGTCTTGAATGGACTCAAAGCTACTGGAGGGATCTCTCTGAAAATTTCACAATTTGTCTGTATTACTCCTGGGAGGGTTTAGGAAGTGGTTTAAATGAAATCTGATGGGTAGTTCGGCATAAGAGGTGCATTGGGTGAGAAGGGTGGGAAGAAAAAAAGAGAATAGGGGAAGGTAAGTAAACTGCAAGACAGATCAGCGAGTTGCCTAACCAACAGTATGTGAATATTATGATGTGCTTCTTAAAACTTATCTTCTTCTATAAAAGGTATATAAAAATGAAAAGTACAAGTTCAGTTCTCATGGCATACGGGGTGAGGAGTGAAGAAAGAAAATGTTGAAAATGACATTACGGGTGAATATGTGTGTGTGTTTCAGCATAGCTCTTAACCAAACTAGACACACATATAACTTACTATCTGGAAAAATTACTGTAGGGGCAAGAAACCCTAGCTAGCACCCCTAAAGAAAGGGGTGAAATGTAAAAATAAAAAAATGACCGATATTAGTGTTGTGTTCATAGTCTTTGGGGTAGCTGAGATCAACCATGACACTGGATGCCGTTTGTGCCAAAGTTCATTCCCAATCGGGGTGGGGGTTAGAAGAGGTGAAAGGAATGTCCAAAATGACCCGAGATCATGGATGTACGTGAGCATGTTCCAGCATAACTCTGAACCAAACATGATACTGATACGACTTACTGTTTGGGAAAGAAAACTGAAGGGTAAGACACCCCTATGGGCAGAGGTGGAAAGGGGATGAAACATTAAAATAATATAAAATGACCAATATTAGAAGTGAAAACTATGTATGTTAACATAGTTTTTCTTTTGCATTTAATTAAACGGTTTAGAAACATGTAAGTTAATGCGGCTGAATTGATAAACGCGGGCGAAGCCGCGAGCACCTGCTAGTTTAATCTAAAAATCCTTGTTCTTGTTTGTACAGTAATATTGGAAAAATAATTTAGCTTGTGAAATAATGCCATTAAATGAAAAAAAATAGCTTCTTTTGGTAACTGAGCATGCCTTCTATACTTTGTATCTTTACCGAAATGAGCTGGGCAGAAGAAACCCCAGCTGCTGGATAGAAAGGATGGGATGGTGATCGAGAAGCTGTTAAATAGGAATAGTGTACAGTATGGTGCAAGATCTAGTCTGGATGCATCCCTGCACTAGAATCTGACATAGAAAAATAGGTTAAAGTGAGGATTTAAGATCAACTGGTACATCATTAGATGGAATCCTTTTAGGTGAACAAGTTAGAAAATTAGAGGATAGTCAAGTCACAGAATATTATGGATGACCATGACCAGCCTGAATGAAATCCAAGGAGAGTCTGGAAAAAGGCCAAAACAATTGGGTGAATACTGAAGAGAGGAAAACCTGTGCTACTATATTGTGCCATTTCACTGTCACGTAAAGTTCCGTCCGTAGTAAGAACAAAGATGGAGTCTAAACTTCCGAATACTAAATATCAAAATGTCTGGCGATACCGCAAGCTAAGGTGACAACATTTACATCACACGCTTGTGAAAGGATTAAGATACAGGAGGCAGTGCAAAAAGAACGAAAGGAGATTGTTACAGACAATTATTGAGGGAAAAAAAAATAAAAAAATTGGAAGAGCTACTCTTTAATTGAATCATATACGGAAAGCAACATCGTTTACTAAATAAAGAGGGTATCAACAAGAGATTCGTCCAGCGGAAACAAGGAGTGGATTTTACTGATAGCTGCGCTGCAGATCATTAATAGAAGATTTTTATTTCGCTCCACGAAATTTAAATACGTGGAAATCCAAGTACAAGGCTACGACAGGCTTACGTCACCACAACCTTTGCCGACGTATTACTTGATATCGTCAAAACTAAAGAATTAAAGAAGTGGGATTTCAATAGTAAACTCTAGAAAGAATATCTGAACATAATCTGTTTGTTTCGAATGTCATATTCAATCATTACCCCAAAGTTCTAGTTGTCGATAAAATCAACTCTTTCAAGGAGACAATCTTTCGCTATAAGCAGATAATAACACAGCTTTTCCTATGATGATAAAGTTAATTAAAATGATATGTTATTCTGTTTCAACTAGTCCAGAAATGAGCAAGATGTTCTAAAAAGATGAAGGGCTAGACTGCCCAAGTGAGCGCCGTCAAGATGATATTGCCTCCCGCAAGATGACCAAGACCAGAGGAGACGTATTCGAGCCTTCCCAGTTTACATAGGGAAATGAAAGGAGGCATGTCCACATGTCCTGTCACCTGGACATAACCGGCTACAGGAATTGCGGAAATTCAGATAGGTCTTTTTTTAAACTAATGTATTAATGATTGATGTTCTTTTCTTTGTTCATTACAAGTTTACCGAGTTATTCAGTGTATAAATAATGAGACGACGTAAATAGTGGATTATGAACTAGGTTAGAGGTGGTCAGGTAATCTTCACATTCTAAATGTCAAATCCCTAGATAGGTGGTCAGTCAGTGATAAAAGCCTACGCTCGAAATATGATCCATTTAATGTGAGAAAAGTTGATTTCGCTAACGTGTTGGTAAATGGTGTACCATGTCAAGAGTAAACTCAGGTATGTGTGTGCGATGGTTATAATCAAAGAATGTCAAATAAGACAATCCATAGGAAATGCTTGCCAGATGAATATGTGTGTTTACAATAATTTAGGGTTATGACAGAGCCGAGGTCATAATGTTGTGAATAAGTCCACAAGCCATGGTAGAAATAATAGATACTTCGTGAGAGTGAGGAATAAAATATATTAGGTAAATGAAATGTGTTATATTGTTTAACGAGTAGTATAATAGTTATTTAAAGAGATGTTGATATGAGATTGGTGATTAAGAATGGTGATAGTTATTGATTCGTCGTGAATAGGATCATGGTTATGTAGTGGTGGGCTTAATTGTTTCCAAGTTGAGTTTTATGGAATGGTAATGAGTTCGTTGTGTTTCCTTTGATTATTTCGTTAGTGAGCAAGCATAAATAGGTTGATATATAATCGGAGTGACACCTGTTGGTTAACCAGTATACCTGAAAGTACCAATAATTTCACGGTTAGGAGGATGAAGTCGAGCATGTTCATTGCACTAGTACTCATTTAGAGTAACCAGTATACTCAGGTTAAGAGTAGTATTTAAGCTTACAGGTACTATGTTGAATCATTTATTGAACGTATGCATATATTTAAAAAAAGGACTTATCAGTATTCACGCAGCAAAATAAAGAAACATGAACATTCATACCTCTTAAGATCCAGTACTTGTTATAATACCAAGAAAGGATTCTCCCAAGTTAATCTGAGTGTGTATCTGTATCACTATGAACTGAGAGAGAAAAGAATTACCATATTTAAGAAGGCAATATAGGCTCGAACTAAGAAAGAACAATTAATTCGAAGGCTTCAAAATGTAATATAGGAGAATTATGATTCCAATTTTATAAGATTTGGTTCTAAACATGAAAGTGCGTCCTGCATATTGAAAACCACCCTCAATCTACAGCTTTATATACAGTGTATTCTAATATAAATATTATTTCTCGTTAGATGCATCTGACCTTATTTTAACTTAGTATTTCCAATCTAATATTTTCAATTTAATATTTTTAAACTAGTATTTCCTTTTTAGTCTAATATTTTGAACCCAACATTTCTAACCTTATACTCCTAATTTAGCATTTCTGAGCTAAAGGCTTAGTAATATTTAATTTGATAATTTACCTTACGTACCTTAGTGCCCTTTCGTTGAATTTCATTCCTGTCTTTAGTCAATTTTTCGACCAATCAAGGTACTACCACTTGATATATTACAGATACAATATTCTTGTTGACGAGTATTTTAACTCAAATGATCATTCTATTACTAGGCACGACTGAGGTCGGACATATTGAGCACTAGTGTACTTATGGTGAACTTCACCAACTTCTTAGTCTGATACTGACATTTTTTTAAATTATTCCTTTCATACAAAAAAAAAAAAAAGGTATTCTAAGCCAAATAGTGGTAATGGAGGATTTTAATGGAATATTTAGGAATTACATCAAACATTCTGATAGGAGATATATTATATTTTAGGAATTCAAGGCTAATCCCGTTGAGTATGAATATAATATTTAGATGAACCCTACAAAGTTCATCGAATCTTCAAAACTTTGGTTCATGGGGTTTTCAGTAGGACCAGCTTCTGGATACCAGAAGGGGCTTAAACTCAAAGTTATGTCCCTATTTGAGCCCTGCTTAAGGCAATGTTTAGTTCTCAGGGTACTGGGGGAACTGTGAGAAATGGGCGACGAGTAACCAACATTAAGATAGCAACAGTAAATCTTATGACCCTGCCAGGAAAGGCGGAGGAAGTAGTAGATTTCATGGAGAAGATGGAAGACGGAGTGGGACTAATCATTTCGAAGCAATTGGAGGAGTATGTTGAAGTGGTAGAATGTGTGTGACAGAATAATGAAGATTAGACTAAAGATGAAGAATGAAGTGATGGACTTCATACAAGTGTATGCACCACAGATGGGAAACAGGGAAGAAGATATTGAAGGATTCTTGGAGAAATTAGAAAGAGAAATTTCAGGTGTGGAAGTGATTATGGACTTCTGTGAAAGGAATGGACTTATAGTGGGGAATACATGGTTTTGAAAGAAAAACAGCAGGAAAATTACGAGATATGGGTGAGGCGACAGAACAAAATCAGTAATAGACTACTTTTTGGTGAAAAGGACAAATCGCAGGAAGTTTATGGATGTGACAGCTTTACTAGGAGAAGCATCTGAGGGGACCATAGAGTTGTTGTGGCAAAATTATGGCTGGGAAAAATGGAAAGAGTAAGAGATAAGAGAAAGCAAAATTAAAGTATGGAAATTGAAAGACAAAAATGTACAGGAAGATTTTCAGGAGAGATTGAAGCAACAAATCCCAGTTACTGAAGTGGAAAATGTACAAGAGGAGAGTACCAATTTAAAAAAGGCATTTGTTAGTGCAGGAGAGAGTGCTTTGTGGTAGGACATCTACAAGAGTGAAAGAAAAGGAGACACCATTGTGGAATGAAGTAGTGAGGAAAGTGGTGAAAGAAAAGAAGATAGCCTGGAGAGAATGGAACCGAGATCAAACAGAAGAAAGCAAAACGAAGTATCTCAACAGTAAAAGGAGATGTAAGAAGGCGGTAGGATTAGAAAAGAAGAAGAGTTGGGAAGAATTTACACAAAAAATGGAAGTGGATGTAAATGGCAGTAAAAGGATGTTGTATGGACTTATAAGTAGTAAGGACAGAAAGAGTTACCAGAAAGCTAGTGAAAAAGGAAGATGGGGAACTGCTAACACACCCAGAAGAGATAAAGAAGATGGAAGGAGTATTTTGATAAGTTACTGAATGTGAACAACTGTACAGGGGAGATAGAAGCAATACAGTGTGAGGACTCAGCAACAGAGGATGGTATTAACAGTGCTGAAGATGAGAAAAGCAACAGGGATTGATGAAATCAATGTGGAAATGATAAAGGCTGCTGGACCTGTTGGTATGCAATGGTTGTACCGACTACTAAAAGGTATGTGGAAACACAAATGTGTACCAGAAGACTGAAAAAAAAAAGAAGGATAATACCAGTGTTTAAGAAAGGGGACAAGAAAGTTTGTGGTAACTATAGAGAAATCACACTTGTATCACAGGTAATTAAAATACTGGAAAGGATATTAGAAAGCAGTTACAAGAGGAACTATATGGCTTCAGGAGTGGAAGATCTACAGTGGACCCAATCTTTAGCATGAGACAGCTGATGGAAAAGAACTGGGAATATGGAAAGGATCTGGTCACGAGTTTCACAGATATAGAAAAGGCGTATGATAGTGTACCCAGAGAGGTGGTTTGGTTAAAAAGAGACTCTGAAGAGAAATGTTAGAAATGGTGCAAGCAATGTACAACAACTCTGTTAGCAGAGTACTAACTCCAGTTGGAAAGACAGAATGCTTTAGGAATAAGACTGGACTAAGACAGGGGAAGGTGCTGTCACCTCTTTTGTTTATTATGGTCATGGACGAAATTGTAAAGGAAACAAATGAAGCCTATGGAGATAAAGTAGATGAAGATACTGCTATTTGCAGATGATGTGATCTGGGGAAAGGACAGCAAAGAAGTACAACTAGATGTACTGAATGAAAAAATTGAGAAGTATGGCATGAAAATCAGTACAGAGAAAAGCAAGACTATGGTGATGTCGAGAGGGGAAAGGCAAGGGAAGGCTCTGTGAAAATTGGAAGTCGGGGTCTGAAAATTGTGGACAGCTTTAAATACCTAGCAAGTGAATAAATCAAAATGCCAGGGTGGACATGGAGATTAGCAGGAGGGTATAGCAGAGAATGCACTCTATCAAGGTGTAAGAAAACTTGTTTGGAGCGAAGTAGTACCAAGAAAAAGTAAAGAAAAAAATGAAAAAATGTACTGGGTAACCATATTGACTTATGCAGCTGAGACTTGGACTTTGACGAGCAGGCAAGAGAGTAGAATTCAAGCCAGTGAGATGAAATTCCTATGAAGTATGATAGGGAAGACAAGGAAAGACAGAGTGAGCTGGTTTGGACATCTAAAGAGGATGGAGGAGAATATAATTCCAAAACTGATGCTGGAGGCAAAGTGCGAGGGCAAGAAAGCAAGAGGAAGGCAAGAACAAGATGGACTGAATCCGTGAAGAGCAGCATAAGAAGACAAAATTTAGACTGGGACAAGATTGAGGAAGAGGAATGATGGAAAGAGGCAGATGGAGAAGTACCATAATACACCGACCCGGCAGGAGCTGGAAAAGGGGAAATGATGATGATTGAGCCATAGAACACTGTCGAGTCCATTCAAACATTGTGTGTTCAGCTGAAATGGTAAGGAGGGTCATCACACAAACTATGAATATGCCTGTGATATCTCGTCAGCAGAGACAAGCATTTCTTTTGCTGAACAACATTTCATACCAATCTATTTAATGCATCTTTGCAATAAGACACAGCATTTTAAAAGAAATGATGCAGAAACACACAGAAGGTGAAGTCTGTCTGCATATGGGCAGATAAATGTGGAGGTAACAGGTTTGTGTAACCTACGCTTGGCAACTAGTTAACAGAATTTTAAGAGCAGAACATTACGTTTAAGATCAGAATGATTTAATTGCATGTGCCTAGGAGAGATTATAATATCTAGTTCAAATGTATTTTGCTTTAGGATAAGATGTTGAAGTACATGATCAGTGAAAATTCCCAAAGAACAGACAATAAGCAGGTCCACAGTAACAAAAGAGAATGGACGGCAAACTTTTACCTTATACTTCGCGACATTAGTATGAGGAATCTACACCAGCAGCGCAGGCATCTAGGCGTAGTATGACTGTTGTTTATTTCTTGCGAACAAAGTGATTGCACAGTGCACAAGGCTTCCAGTTTAGGAACTAGAGAGACAAGACTATTGGTGTACATTGTTAGGTGCGGCAGATGAAAAGGCTTAAAGACATTTTATCTTGCTGGGTGGACAGTAAGCATCATGGCCACAGAAAAAAAGACTCGAAAGGAGTGAGGGGCCACTGTTCTCATGGATGTGCAAAGATAGGTTACATCTACTGAATGACCTTTTTCCTTGCCCTGCAGACAGTATGCACCACAGCCATAGAAAAGAGTCATTACTGTGTTTTAATTCTGCACAGGATGGTAACAAAGCTAAGTTTTGATTTATGGGAATGATGTCATGTCAGCCAATGGCCATGCTAGTAGCTACTGAAGTAATGGTGAATGGCACATGCTAAATTTAATTAAGTTATAAAAGTAAATATGTACTCCAGGGAGCGGGACGGTGGGTCTTTGGCTCTCGTGTAGTGAACACAGCTCTCCTCTACAATGAATCCCACACTAGATTTGCATCATTTCAACTCCCTTTACGTATGAACTAATGAATGACTTCCTTTTCTCAGGAAACTCATCAGCAATGTTGCAGTACTGTAAACATCAATAGGTTCAAGGGAAAGGACGTTTAATACTAGGCCTATGAATCTACCCTAAAACAAGAGGCCCTCTCTGCAGATAGTGTGAAACATTATCAACCCTAGAAAGTTTAAAACCAGTAAAATCAGCAGAGGACTGGTACTGTAAAATGAAGGGATATAGTTCTTGCTGATTTGTCCAGTCCTGGATAGTCGAGCAAGTAAGTGTTCAAATATTGTAATAAATACTAACCCGCACTTACTACACCTAGAAATTGTAACACATAAGGTCTTCACGACCCACATACATTTTAAACATATTTTGGCAGAAAAGAAAAAGACTGGATAGGATTTAAGGAACAGACCTAGTGTATGCACTCCAGCTTATAACACACAACTTCGCAAAGAAATATATAAGAATTTTACCTTAAGATTCTTTTAGAAGAGAGATGTGTTCATTACAAATGCCAGGGATCCACCCAACACGCCTAAAAAGGTACATTTACTTTTATAACCTAATGAAAAATTTCACGGGCCACTGACCATTAGCCAGCCAGCTACGAGATCAGCCATTGGCCGACATGACGTCATTCCCAGAATTCCTAACTCGCTACTTCCATTACCAACCCATGCAACATAAAAACACGGTAAGAAAAAAATGTAATTTAGTAGCTGTAACCTATCTTTGCAAATCCAGGCCAAGCTTTGTCATGAGAATTGGAATATCAATATCTTTGGGGGCCACACTTCCTTCGAGTGGCTCTTAACTATCGCTGCTGCGCATACTGCCCGAATGGCAAGAAGAAAGTTTAATTTAGTGGTTGAAACCTATCGTCAAATTTCGTTGGACATTCCCTTTAACAGTTGGTAACAATTCGCAGATCACTGGCAGATCGTAAAGACCCTCCTATCGGCAATCCCATGAACTAAAAATAAAAGAGCATCACCTGCCGCTGAGCCTCCATGTACAGCGAGCGGAGTGCCTACACTAGGCTTCTGCCGAAATGGAATATCAATATCTTTTCGAAAGAAGAACCATATCACTGCGTAAAGGATCAATGATACTTCATCTGATGCAACTTCTCTAAGTCATGAGTTAGCATGTTAAATAACATTGGGCTAAGAGGGTTTCCTTGGAGAACCCTGTTTGTTTGGAGTATAGATTGACTTACTCTATCGGTGATCGAATGCTAATATACTCTCGATTAGTTGCAGGAGCGGGTTTCGTTGCCCTAGAATGGCAGAGTATTTCATTATCAGGATGTTCCGATTCACACTATCGAAGGCTTTGATGAAGTCTACAAAGGCGACATATAAATGTCCTCCTATTTTACTGGTGGCGTCCCATATGTTTGCAAGTATTTTCTCAATGGCCTGGAGTGTGAATTTGCCGGGTATGAAACCGAACTGTTCCTCTGACATATGTGCCATGGCTAATGGTAGGAGGTGTGTTGATATAACCTTAATAAAGTGTTATCGTTACTATTTTAAAGCAACATGCATTACCGCTGGTTATGCCTTACAGATGTAAAAAAAAAAGAGAGCAAAGTACGTATTATCGGCGACAGATTTGTGTACAGGGGTGAGGAGTAAGGAGGGAGCTCTCCCGGTTCCGCTAGTACTGCCAACTGAATGGAAATTAAATCTTAATTGAATCGATAGTATGATCGATCAATATGAATTTTCTAAACCTTCATTATCTTCAGCCAACACTTGTGTCACACAGAGATTATATATCATTTCTCGATACAAATCGAGTTCCTAGCATGAATTCTATAGTTTGGCTTTGCTGAGTAAACAACAGTTCTAGTATGTAAAGTGTACGCCAGATGTCGCACGGCGATGCATATTCGATTCATAGTTTGTGTTCAAAGGTTGCCAATACGAATCTCGAAGATTGCCGAAGGTCTACAGATTCAGCACTAGGGTGTAAATCTATCGCTAAAAAATGTGCCGATAATACATCACTATCCACTGATTCATCCAGAGCGTCTATAATCTCATCGTACTGTACTGTAGCATAAATGCAATAAATAAGTATTGATCAGGTGGAAGTCCTTTTCTATTTCTAATTGTATAATCTCATCCTCATTCATTTTTCTGGAATTAATGTAAAATATTGATATTGATAGTGGTATTAAGACACAAAAGAAAAATTTCACTAATGGTACAACTGGGTCTTTGGGATCCAATTGCCTTTGTACAAGCAAAACTAACACAGACACACCTGCAACAACACTGTGGGCTGATATCTAATTGAGAGCTAGGAGAATACAGGGAGGTGCAGGGAGTCCTACCACACCCCTTCTGGCACTGGTAAAGTGAAATTTCCTTCAGGCCCCCAAGACTGTTGTCTACGTTATACAAGCAGCCATGACAAAAGCATGTCCAAACATGGACGGTACGAGTTCTACTATTACCCGCTAGGCAGCAATCGTATGACCTGTCTTGCAGGTCCGCAAATTTTTTTTTAACCCAGTATGTCCCAGAATTATAATTTTTTAATTAATGAGTAACTCTGTCATAATTGGTCTCAGTGGTCCTAAATGGATATAAAAAAACAAAATGACTATCAGATATAAGATATTCTCGCAGGAGGGTGTTGCCATATGGCAACGCTGGGTCATACTGGGAAATATTGAGTAAAAAAAAAAAAAAAAGACGAGAAGAAATGTTTTGTACAATGTTGCGTTTATTTTTGTAGTAACTTGAAGAGTAAATCAATTAATTTAAGGCATTATCAGTTAATTTGTTAAGGCTTTTGGGCCTTCCAATAATGAATAGATCACTGTTAGACTTATTCTATCGATGTAATGGTAACATGCTATTAAGGTCACAATTAAGTTCTTTTTCTAAAGGGATAGTTTACTATGTCTGCGGTCATACTGTAGTTTTTCTACTCCTTTCATTCCTTGATGTGGTCATTCTCGAAGCATTTGATGCAAAGCCTTACAACACATTTCTTGCAAGCAGTGCGACCGATTGTGGAGCAGTTGTCAGCGGCACATCTCCTCTTCTTGTCAATGGGAATCGGCCAATGGTTTAGTCCATCGTAGCATACATATTCTCGAGGTGTTCCGTCAGATTTCCGTTTGCGAGTAGGTCCTGGGCCTCTAGGGCCTTCACCAAAGTGGTTGCAATATTAAACTGCAATTTGATGCCTAAATTCTAGTTGTGGCATACTCAGATGAGCTACTCTATGCAACATGCAACTGCCACGCATTGTGCACACATACGCTGATCAACCATGTGAAGATACTACTCCACCACTTCTTGCCTTGGTTTCCAATGCAATACAGAGACACATTCTGGTCCATGCGATCAGCACCACCCATGTGCTTATTATATTTGCCAATTACATTTGGGCTGTTAACACCTATTTTCTTTCTTTGTTCCTTGGAATAGCGTTGCACTCTAGAAGTGGGATTCATTCCGTATGTGGTAGATGCAGCACTCACAACTGAATTATCGACCCATTTAGCCACACGTATGTCAGTTACTTCCATGTTCACTGAAGTGCAATATCCTCGAGGCTTCTTCTTTAGGGTCTGTTGGTTCTCACGTGGACAGTTTTTGGGAATTCTGTTGTCGCGAATAGTACCTGTGCCCGAATAACCTCGAGATTTCAAATAGGTTAGCAACGGAAGGCCGGTAAATAAATTGTCAAAATAAAATGAGAATGGTTGCTGCTGTACATCAGAGTGAAAATCATCAATCATACTCAACAGTGGAGCTGTAGACTTCCCAAATCTCTCCTCATTTGCTCTGGGATTTCTACCTTGATAAATTTCAGAATTTATCAGATAACCCGCTGGAGTACATAATGACCAAATTTTGTACCCGAAGCATAATGGTTTACCTTTTATAAATTGTTTACAACCGTGATGACCAAAGTATGCTATCATGCTCTCATCGTAGGAAAGGTGCTGTTCAGGGTGAAAATGTTTGAGCCTATTGGACTTCAAATGGAATGTGATGGGTCGAAGTTTCCACATTTTGTCATTGTCATTTCCTGATTTAAGGCTGTCTTCAAAATGAAGAAACTGCAGTATCTGTTGAAAGCGATTACTGCGCATTGATTTTGAAACCATTTCATTCTTCAAATCTTCTTCAGTACTCCAAAGAGTTCTGACACGGGAGTGATAATTGTAACCTGTCACAAATAAAATGCCGATGAACACTTTGAGTTCTTCAGTAGTGATATTTGGATTCGGTTTTCCAAGAAATATGGCGTACTTTCCTGACTCATGGCAAATGTGTTGCAGGAGAACGTCATCTAAAAATTCCTCAAATTGCTCATGTGGTTTCAAGCCAACATAGTCTTCAAAATTAGCAGATGGAAATATTGGTATCATAGCAGAGGAATCATCTTTCACCCACACAAAATTCTTATTCTTATTCAAAGGCGGAAGTGAAACGGTAGACATAATAGTCTGGACTTTCTGCAGGCAACTGCTTGTAAATGATGTGGAAGCTTCAGTGTCTGCAACTTGCAAAGAATGTGCTTGTACGTGAAGGTCTGAATTTTCTAATATGTTCATTACAATTTCTTTATCTTGGCCTATACAATTCTCGTTTGTCGGAACTTGCTGTGGCTTTCGTTTCGTTCCTTCAAAGGAATTGATTCTACAACCACGAGGATTAATTCACAGTTTGCTTTCAGTTGACCGGGACACACATTATCTGGTAGACCTGCTTCTTCATCCTCAGCATCATCTTCACCACTCAAAGCACCACTTTCAACGTCAGGAGGCTAGATAAACAACGCTCGAGGTTCTTCATCATCAGACAATATTTCTTCCAAGTAGTCAGGAGCTTCTTTTAGAGTTATTGGTCTCAAAATATAGAAAACGGCATTAAAAGTGCTATACTTCACAAGCAGTCAGGTATTGTGCGCAAACAGTAGTATGCTATGACAATGCTAGGAACGGATAAAAAATTGAAATACCCATTATGGCCCAGCATTGCCATATGGCAACAGCATCATAAATCCTTACATATCTTCACTTTATAGAAGCCAGCATATTTTTCATTTATACTAACGTAATGCTACAACTTTCTAAAGAAAATAGCAATAACCAGAAAGGAAGAATTCCTTGCAGGAATGTAAAAATACCTGTTAATGAAATTGTGGTCCTCTTGATTTGACATTTCCTTTTCTTACACTCACTTTGCGATGTTACTGCACAAAAACCACTTGAGTAACTGACAAAACCATTCAGAATTAACAATACAGGTCCCTATCATGTACAATTCTGACAATGGTTTCATGAAAAGTGAATTGTTCAATAGCAAACAAATAAATCTGACACATGTAACCCCTGGGACATATCGGGTTAAATAGGTACATGATTTACTTTATCTAATACCACTAGAAAATATGTTCAAAAATTTTGTAATTATGGCTCACCTTTTAAAATATGACTGCAAATGATTACATTATCAAATGCTTGCAGCTTATACAAAATATTATCCGCATCCGCTCCGCATCCACGAATGACTGTCCGTGGATACTGCAAAAATTTAACTAAATTACACCCAAGATATTGAAATGGATAGATCTGTTAACATAAAACAATAGGCTGAATACCTGGCACCAGCCCCCTTACAGTGACAGGTTTATGAGGTATTTCATCCTGCGACAACTACAAACATATTGAGACGTTCTCTTTCGGAACCTTTGTTCCTTTCTTCCACTAAGATAACTGCAGTCAGGAGCAAGTTAGGCTTAGGTCAGATTTACGGTCTTTCAAGGTTCTTTACTTTATCTCACCACAAGCGAAAAATAACTGCATGAAGTGTATGAAAGACAAACTTGTTGAGATTTCTAGAGTATACTCGAGTGAAAATCAATAAACATCATTATTTAGACATTATCACCAAAATTATCCACACTGCCATACAGTTTGCATCCGCCAAGATGCTAACTTTGTGAATATCTGCAGAAAAATCTGCATCCGTATAGGGCTCTACTTATAGGTTTTCTCATAAAATTCCTGGGAATATCAAGTTCATTGCTGATGTTCCTTGCGCAGTCACCGAGAAAGGGTTTTAAAACTGTTGTCACAATAGTGTCACTGAGAATTAATTTTGTCACATTCGCAGAACGTAAAAATTTTCCTAAATTTGGAGAGGATACAATTCTTAAGTACCTTTAACACCTGTGCATGTTCCCCAAATGCTTAAATGCTCCCACAGGAAAATTCAGAGCAGTTTTCAGGAAATACACAAATTTGCTGTAGGGATAGCACTAGGCTCCCTAATCTTGTGCTTTAATGAGGCACATCAACAGGGCTATCACCGACAGCTAATGACAGAAGCTCTAAGCAAGAAGCGTTTTCTGCATTTCCGTCCGTCACTCGAACAAGATAACCACCAATCATTGCTGAAGTATAGTTATGTGTTAACGGGTGTTTCTGAAAAGAAATTTCTGCTGATAAATCATAAGTGTAGCTCAGATAATGCTAGATGTTGTCAGATGAGTTGCATACGGTATTATAGGCTAACATTCTTTCGAGAAAATTTATCCAATTTGGAAAATGCCCTTAGAACATACCTTCAAGAGGGGGATATAATTACTATAGATTGATGCACCGTTTTAAAACTATGTAAACGAGCTAATAAATATTAAGAAATGCCTAAAAATATCACCAGTATTGCTCTAGTCTATTCGAGATTTTACTCGCTATATTTACACATTTTATTCGCACAGCTTCACTTTACAATCTCGGAAACCGTTATTAATCTCTACTAGAAATAATTAGCACACACAGTTGGTGTTGAAACTCTTTCTTTTCTAATAGAACTCTTTATTATTATTATTTGCTATTTGCTTTACGTTGCACTGACACAGATAGGTCTTACGGCGACGATGGGACAGGAAAGGCCTAGGAATGGGAAGGAAGCAGTCGTGGCCTTAATTAAGGTACACACCGTGCGCGTAGAGGCGCGCGGCTGTGAGCTTGCATCCGGGAGATAGTAGGTTTGAATCCCACTAACGGCAGCCCTGAAGATGGTTTTCCGTGGTTTCCCATTTTCACACCAGGCAAATGCTGGGGCTGCCAAAATTCCATGTCCATAGGAGCCAAACAGCCAACCAATTATGCTACTCTCCAGCCCCTAGAAAAAAAAATTAAATAGACCTATGCATTTGAACTAGATGTTATGAATTTAAACTGTTCCAGGCACATGAAATTAAGTCATTGTGATCCTAAAAATAATGCTGTGCACTTCAATTAGAATTTGAGAAGTAGCTGCTTGGGGTAAATTTGTTAGTTTACCAAGCAAAGATTCAAAGCATCTTACCTCGACGTTAAAACATTAAACACACCTCCGTGATAAAATATTTGAAACCAAACTCAATGCATTAGAATACACTAGTATTAAACCATTCGGAAGTAATCCATACCAACCAAATTAAATTCGTTAACCCTGAAAACGTTGAACTCGTTGCATCATATGGCGTAATATTGCATTTCCGAAAGAAACCACGAAAAAAAGTGACAATCAATAGGGATTTCTGAAGTTTAAAAATCAACTACAGTGTAATTAAAGGTTACGGGAACGACCGAAATACTGAACGGTAGTAGATGGCAGACATCATTTGTTTTCGATGAACATGTGTTCAGTGACAACACAAATAGAGACACCTCTCCAATCGAATTTTATTTCTGACAACGTTGGGACAGTTTCTGTAGTTTGAAAAAAAAAAAAAAAATGATTCTAACGGTAATTCCGCATAGCATTCCTCCGCAAAATCCCATAAACGGCACGACTCGTAGCTTATAGGCCTATAACTTACAAGTCATCGACACGACACTAGAACAAGGGACAAGGTATTATTTTACACAGAAATGTTTGTATAGAGTAGAAACTAAATATTATAATAACCATAAATAAATAAGTATATAATTTACGGTATTTTTATTTCATTCTTCAATGGGTTCTCTTTGGGAAAACGTATTTGCGACGCGGGAAATTAATTCAATGAAGTAAACTCATGAAGAGCACCTTATAGAATTACATACTTACACATTAAATAAAACAAACTGCAACTATATAGAGGAAGCAAATGTCTTTCTCCTCTACCACTATCTTAAGTCCTCGATGACTGGATAAGCCAAAATAGGTTACTAAGCGACTGATCTGGCACCATCTTTCTTTCCTTGGGTACGAGATCATCCTTGAATCTCGACTCGTGATGCATTGTCAAAGAAGCCTGAATTTGATGCACAAATGCAAAATAAATCACGCTGGTTTCAGTGGACGATATTTCACGTGTACTATTTACTCCCTGAAGGTACTCCAAAAATGTTTCTCACAACGAGCTAGAAAGAGGTTTCTCATAACTCATACATCCAATCCAATTCGTTTGTTTTGGTTGCAAATTCGTTGCGACGGAATAGAAACACTTCCTAATAAACTTCATCGCAGCTTATAAATGGTGAACTTCGATTAGGAGAGCATACCGACGTTGTTATTAATCTCCACCATGGATGTGTGATGTACAGGGATTTCCATTTAAATTATCATTTTTTCCAGTCGGTGAGAGTGAAATACGAAATCGTATTAGCATTAGACAAACTACTAATCAATTTAAGAAAAACAAAATAGCAATAACGAAGTGCGTATAAAACGGTTGTTCCAATTCTGAATATGCATTCTCTTTGTTATTGATTAAGGGGCGCTATCTGATGGTAAGAATTATAATTTTTGTCTCGTTCTTTGAGTGGGAACTATAAATTAGTCGGACGAGCATTATTGTCATGTTCTCCAAATGATATGAGCATTTTCCGCAACTTTTATTATTTTTAAGTAAGAAATAGAAATTTTGATAATATTTTAAGACGAAGGAATAATAGAAGACATTTTATTAGCTTAGATTCGTGAGATAAATTGGTGGAAATGCTTTGGCTCTGTATCATCAGGAAATAACTTCTATGGGAATTACAGCTAATGTTGCACCTGTGGCAAAATTTTTCTTATTATTTACTTCAGTTGCTGTAGTTTTTGTTTCAAGTCAACATCACCATTACCATCATAAAGTAACGAATTTGAATAAAAACCTTCAAGATGATGATCCAATCCTGCAAAAATATGATGTACCAGAGGTTACACCAGACATTGCACCCTATGATATATCTAACTGGACTCGCCAGTCCCATCTTCAGGAATGTGCCATCGTAGAAATTGGAGAGGGTTTTTGTGCTGTAAGTAAGAATATTTCAAGTATTAGGTAGAAAATAACGATGGATTAATAGCATTCCTATTCTCTGATGCTCATAATGTGGTTCGCAGTTAGGAGGTAATCAATTCTGCTTACTTCAGTTAAATTCTTGGTAACACTCTTGAATGGTGGTTGCCTCACATATCCCACCAACTAGCTACCCTATTTAATCAGATATTTAAATATATAGCCTACAAACACACTTGAATGAAGTCTAACCTCTTTTCTTGACGGTTGATAAATTAATGCATACGTACACATACACAATGATGATCATTTATACTGAAATGAGGCCAATAATTTGATATTTCACATTAATTCGTCAGTTTTAATGACTGCATTACCCAGCATTCATTAGCCTACAACAATGAACTGACATCCATAATCCGAGAATTTTGCCTAATTCTATAATCTTTTCTTCTTGGTCCCTTTCTTTTCTTTTCTGGCATTGGAGTTAAAAAACAAGATGACTTACAGTTCTATGTAACTGATAGTCTCTGTGATGGTTGGTTGGTGGTTGGTGATTATTGTTTTAAGAGGAAGTACAACTAGGCAACCATCCTCTATATAACACTAATCAGAGAGAAATCGAAGGGGTCCGACACTTCGAAGAATGAAGATATCGGCCAAAGAAAGACAAGGGCCACGACGGGCATCAAAATGAAAGACTCCCTAGCCCTCGCAAACCTAATAGTGTCGGGGTCAGAAAAGAACAAGAGTTGACCAAGTGAGGTCGGATAGGGTAGATGAAAGTGAGGAGCCTGGCACAAGTAAGTGGAAGCAATGTCAGGACTCAGCTGAGGGCCCCATGGTCACCAACCCACGCTCCAAAGTTCAGAGCCCTTGGTAGTTGCCTCTTACGACAGGCAGGGTATACCGCGGGTGTTATTCTACCGCCCCCACCCACAGGGGGATAGTCTCTGTGATCTTAAGCCACACGATACAGATTAATGTGGAAAATGTTACTTTTAGTTTTTAAAATCCTACATGTATTTCCTGGAATTAAACTGAATTTGTGTTAATGAGAAGGTAGCAGAAATGTCTCTGAGTTCAGTGCTTCAACTCCAATGCTGTTAGAACATCAGCTGAGGACTTCCATGTCTTATATTTCCAACATTTTATGATCATGGCCTCTCTATCCTCCTCCTCCTCCATTTTTAGGAGAGTGGTGACTAGCTCTGGTACAATTTCCTTCTCAGCTTCTTATGGTACTTCGCTACCTGAACTGCCTTTTGGGAACTGTTGTTAGTTATTCCACAGATGTGGACTGAACATCATTTTTTTTAAAATCTGTGTGTGGGTGTTAAGGTGTGTTAGTAATAGTTCTCTTATTATTATGTGACAAAAATGACATATCCTTCTAATGATGATATCATTCATTCACTTCCTTATTCCTAGATACTTGATAGTTGATGCTGTTTTATACTCTTTAGTTCTTCTTGCTTTGGCATTCTTTCTTTACTCATCTGTTTACAGTGGTCTACCAATCAATTAAGAATTTTTTCTTTCTCGATTTTTAAAAGGTTTTAAAGTGAACGTTGTGGTTGATTTTAGAACATAGTGTTATAATAGGCCTGCATGAAAAAATAATAGCCTATAACTTTTTCATCACATTAGAAGAAATTAGATGGAGCAGCTCTCTTGCGGACTGTATTGCAAATAGAGGAGTCAATAGCAATAAAATACTAGAAGAGGAATGATGGGAAGAGAGAGAGAATCTGGAAAAGGGAATGGATAAAGAAGAAGAGAGAAGTTGCTTGTTACACCATCTCTGGTTTGGCATGACATACTTGTGATTCCTTTAACAGCCAATTTCTTAATATTTTTATCCTGATACCAAAAGTGAGTTTTCCATTACCAACATGTTTTTATTCTGCTGATCTTGTTTTTCATTGCCTTCTTTTTGCAACCTATTTATTGGATCCTGCTTAATTAAGCCAACATTGTTTTCCGTTAAATTCATAAGGCTAACGCCCCTATACGACCAATTATTATCAACTTTAGGGGCAGCCCGACGTACAAATTATCTCAATTTATTCAATATTTCCTTAGTACACATTATCACTATCAAGCGAATACAATGATAAAGAACTCAATAGAATTTTGCGAGAGAATAAAACATATGAAGGTACCAGAACATTACAAGATCCTTTCATTTGATGATGTCAACATGTACGCTAATTAAAATTAAAATCAGTAGTCAAGGATAATAACTTATATTCCTTTTCAATGAATTTGAAAAGAAACAAACTCATTGCCATGAACCCTAAGTAACCTGTAGCAAAGTCATTACCAAAAATTCGTAAGGCTAACGCCCCTATATGACCAATTATCAACTTTAGGGGCAGCCCGACGTACAAATTATCTCAATTTATTCAAGATTTTCTTAGTACACATTATCAACATTATAACTATCAAGCGAATACAACGATAAAGAACTCCTTAGAATTTTGCAAGAGAATGAAACATATGAAGGTACCAGAACATTACAAAATCCTTTCATTTGATGTCGTCAACATGTACGCTAATATCCCCGTTAAAACCACTATAAATTTGATATGGAATAATTAAACCAAATTCAGTAAATTGAGTATTGGTGAAATTGATGAGTTCATAGGCTTATTAAAATTCACTGTAAGTAATAATTATTTTGTTTTTGAGAATAAATCTACCAGCGGACAGGTACTGCAGACAGGACCATTTAGAACACACAAATATCATAGATAAGATCAAAGTCATAAAATACTGGACACGTTACATCGATGATGTTCTAGCCATCATCGTTAGTAATGTTAATGAAGGAAAGGAAATTTTGGAACTACTCAACAGTTTCGATCAGAATATTAAATTCACTATGGAAATGGAGAAAAATAACTCACTTAATTATATAGACATAACATCATCATGCCATAAGAATAATCACCTGGCATTTAATATTTTCCGAAAACCAACTTACACTGCTAACACCATTAAACAAAGTTCAATACATCCTGAAGCTCATAAAAAAAAACTGCCCACAATAGCATGTTAGAAAGAGCTTTAAAAATCCTGCTGTCTGAGAAAAATTTGAAAAAAAGTAATCAGGACCATCTGAGAAATAGCCTGGAACAATGGATTTAGCACAAAGTTTATAAGGAAACATGCAAACAAGTCCACAACCACTTTGACGAAAAAGTCAAAAACTAAAGAAAAGTATGCCACATTTACGTTTAGTAGTAATAATATACATGTAATCACAAGCGTCCTAAAAAAACAGAACCTAAAAATTGCTTTCAAAACCAGAAACACTAATGAAAAAATAGTATTTAACTCTCACACAGTGAATAGTAGTAATAAATACATAAATATTGGGATATATAAACTGGAATGCCAGGGATGCGGTTCAAGTTACGTCGGACAAACTGGTAGGAACTTCCTCATAAGATATACAGAGCACCGCAACACTTTAAAATATAATCGTTTCTCTGCCATGAGTAACCATTACAAAGATAATAATAATACCACAGTAGATCAAGATCTAAAAATTCTACAACGTGAATAAAAAGGTCCACTATTTAACATCTTAGAGAATTTTCACATTACTGTGGATCAATAAAAGAATCCAGCACTAAATTTAAATGAGATAAATGAAAAAAAACAAACATAATATGGGAAACTTTCATTCCGGTTATTTGTTGTAATAAACAAGAGCAGAAGAATTCACAGTTACTGCACTCAGTTTCAGTCATCATCGCCCCCACAATCCCGTATACTCCCACTCTCCTGTAAGCCCCACCACATTTCCCCACTCCAGCTCCTCCTAGCAACACATCTTGTATCTCGACTGTGGGAGCAAGTCAGTTGAGAGCTGGACTCCGTAGTCAGAGAACACGGGTGATACAAGTGGGCTATGTAACGTAAGTTAATTTTCATTATTCATAATATACCTTAAATGTTTTCCTGTTAATCAGCATTTTTCAACTCTTAATTTTATTTTTATTACCCATTTTACAGACTAGAAATCAGATGACGGTTCAACTTCAGTAACAACTAACGTATATCACCTCATGTCTGAACATAACAACTAAGCCAACAGTTTACAGACACTAGTTGAACAACACCAAGGGACAACAAAACCATTGAAACAAGAAGGCCTCCAGCACAAGACTGTTTTGACGATTACTATCTAACAGTTTTTAATTTTCATCATGCTTTTTAAGAAAAAGCTTTTTAACTAACATTTCATTTTGTGTGTCTAATGTTCTTATTTCATTATATATGTCTTACCGAGGATGACCCTATGTCGGGTCGAAACATGTCTTATGAATATGTAAAGTCTCATCTTAATTGAATGTAAAATATCATAGTATTGACTAGGAGGATATCAACATAATTTTGTACAATTTTGTAAGAACATACGACTTAGTTTAGCAGCTCGTCTCCTTTCTTCCTACTCTTCCCAGCCCCAGAGACTTATATGACCTCTCCTTTACATCCTTACTACAACCCCTAAATACCCTCATAACCGTGTGCAGAGATCTGTGCCCTGTATTTACAATCATACTTATGTGATTATCCCAACGAAGATCTTTCCTCATACTAACACCTAGGTACTTACAATGATCCCCAAAAGGAACTTTCACATCAATGCAATAATCCTAATATTGAGAGGACTTTTCCTATTTGTGAAACTCCCAACCTGACTTAACCCCGTATATCATCTTACCATTGCCTACTATCCATCTCACAACATTATCGAGGTCATTGTTCAGTTTCTCACAATCTTGTAACTTATTTACTACTCTATACAGAATAATATCATCCACAAATGTCTAATCTCTTATTCCACTTCTATACTCATGTCATTTATATATATAAGAACATAAACATCCAATAATACTCCCTTGAGGAATTCCACTCTTAATTATTACATGGTCGGATAAAGCTTCTGCTACTCTAATTCTCTGAGATCTGTTTTCTAGAAATATAGCCACCCGTTCAGTCACTCTTTTGTGTAGTCCAATTGCACTCATTTTTGCCAGTAGTCTCTCATGATCTATCCTATCAAATGCCTTAGAGAGGACAACCGTGATACAGTCCATTTGACCTCCTGAATCCGAGATCTGTGCTATATCTTGCTGGAATCCTACAAGTTGAGCTTCAGTGGAATAACCTTTCCTAAACCCGAACTGCTTTCTTTTGAACCGGATATTAATTTACTAAAGAAACGAGTTATTAATTTACTGGGTGAGTTGGCCGTGCGGTAAGCGGCACGCGGCTGTGAGCTTGCATCCGGGAGATAGTGGGTTCTAGTCCCACTGGCAGCAGCCCTGAAGATGGTTTTCTGTGGTTTCCTATTTTCACACCAGGCTGTACCTTAATTAAGGCCATGGCCGCTTCCTTCCAATGCCTAAGCCTTTCCTATCCCATCATTGCCATAAGACTTATCTGTGTCGGTGCAATGTAAAGAAAAAAAAGTTACAATTTTGCAAACATCTCTAATATAATCACAAAGAATGCTTTCCAAAAGCTTACATGCAATGCATGCCAAACTGACTGGCCTATAATTTTCAGCTTTCTTTTATACACAGGGGTTACTCTAGCAACTATCCATTCATATCGTATAGCTCTCCCATTGTCTTTAGTATATCCTCAGAAATCTTATCAATTCCAGCTGATTTTCTAGTTTTCAACTTTTGTATCTTATTGTAAATGTCATTGTTATCATAGGTAAATTTTAATACTTCTTAAATATTAGTCATCTCCCCTATCTGGACATTATCCTTGTAACCAACAGTCTTTACATACCGGTACTGCTGACTGAATACTTCTGCCTTATGAAGATCCTCGCATACACACTCCCCTTGTTCATTAATGATTCCTGGAATGTCCTTCTTGGAACCTGTTTCTGCCTTAAAGTACCTATGCATACCCGTTCATTTTTCACTAAAATTTTTTTGACTGCCAGTTATGCTTGCCATCATGTTATCCTTAGCTGACTCTTTGCTAGATTCAGTTTCCTGTTAAGTTCCTTCAATTTCTCTTATTTCCATAGCCATTTCTAACTCTATTTCTTTCCAATCTATACCTCCTTCTTAGACTCTTTACGTCTCTGTTATAATATAGAGGGTCTTTACCATTCGTTACCACCTTTAAAGATACAAACTTGTTTTCACATTCCTCAACAATTGTTTTAAACCCATTCCAGAGTCCGTTTACATGTTTATTTACTGTTTTCAACCAATCATAGTTGCCTTTTTTAAACTCCCTCATGCCTGTTTTATCAGCCATATGGTACTGTCTAATAGTTTTACATTTAAGACCTTATTTTCTATCACACTTATTTTTAACTACGACAAAGACAGCTTTGTGATCAGTAATACCATCTATAATTTCGGTTTCTCTATAGAGCTCATCTGGTTTTACCAGCACCACGTCCAGAATATCCTTGCCTCTAGTTGGTTCCAGTACTTACTGAATCAGTTGTCCTTTCCATATTAACTTATTTGCCATTTGTTGGTCATGCTTCCTGTCGTTCACATTACCTTCCCAATTGACATTTGGTAAACTGAGATCCCTCCCCTACGAACCATGTGACCTTGGCGCGGTGGGGAGGCTTGCGCGTCCCAATGAAGCAGATAGCTGTACGGCAGGTGCAACCATATCGGATGGTTATCTGTTGAGAGGCCAGACTAAGGAATGGTTCATCGAAAGGGGGGTAGCAGCCTTTCGGAAGTTGCAAGGGCGGGAGTCTAGATGATTGGCTGATATGCATACATACATACATACATACAATATCATTATAGACTGTTATGCCTTTCAGCGTTCAGTCTGCAAGCCTCTGTGAATTTACTAAACATCGCCACAATCCTTGATTTGTAACTAGTGTTGTGGCCTCATTTAGTTCTATAGCTCTTATCTTTAAATCGTTAGAAACCGAGTCTAACCAACATCGTCTTGGTCTACCCCTACTTCTTTTATCCTCCATAGCAGAGTCCATTATTCTCCTACGTAACCTATCCTCCATTCGCCTCACATGACCCCACCACCGATGCCGGTTTATGCGTACAGCTTCATCCATCGAGTTCCTTCCTAAATGAGCCTTTATCTCCTCATTCCGAGTACCTCCTTCCATTGTTCCCACCTGTTTGTACCAGCAATCATTCTTGCTACTTTCATGTCTGTTACTTCTAATTTATGAATAAGATATCCTGAGTCCACCCAGCTTTCGCTCCCGTAAAGAAAAGTTGGCCTGAAAACAGACCGATGTAAAGATAGATATTCTTACAGAATACTGTTGATCGCAACTGCGAACTCACTGCATTAGCTTTACGACACCTTGATTCAATCTCACTTACCATATTACCATCCTGGGAGAACACACAACCTAAATACTTGAAATTATCAACCTGTTCTAGCTTTGTATCACCAATCTGACATTCAATTCTGTTGAGTTTCTTACCTACTGACATCAATTTAGTCTTCGAAAGGCTAATTTTCATACCATACTCATTGCACCTATTTTCAAGTTCCAAGATATTAGACTGCAGGCTTTTGGCACAGTCTGCCATTAAGATCAAGTCGTCAGCATAGGCCAGACTGTTTACTACATTTCCACCTAACTGAATCCCTCCCTGCCATTTTATACCTTTCAGCAGATGATCCATGTAAACTACGAACAGCAAAGGTAAAAGATTACAGCCTTCTCTAACCCCTATAAGTACCCTGAACCAAGAACTCATTCTACCATCGATTCTCACTGAAGCCCAATTGTCAACATAAATGCCTTTGATTGATTTTAATAATCTACCTTTAATTCCATAGTCCCCCAGTATGGCGAACATCTTTTCCCTTGGTACCCTGTCATATGCTTTCTCTAGATCTACGAAACATAAACACAACTGCCTATTCCTCTCGTAGCATTTTTCAGTTACCTGGCGCATACTGAAAATCTGATCCTGACAGCCTCTCTGTGGTCTGAAACCACACTGGTTTTCATCCAACTTCCTCTCAACGAGTGATCGCACCCTCCCTTCCAAGATGCCAGTGAATACTTTGCCTGGTATACTAATCAGTGAGATACCTCGATACTTGTTGCAATCCTTCCTGTTCCATTGCTTATAGATAGGTGCAATTACTGCTTTTGTCCAATCTGAAGGTACCTTACCAACACTCCACACTAATTTTACTACCCTATGAAGCCATTTCATCCCTGCCTTCCCACTATACTTCACCATTTCAGGTCTAATTTCATCTGTTCCTGCTGCCTTATGACAATGGAGTTTATTTACCCTCCTTTCCACATCCTCAAGCATAATTTCACCAACATCATTTTCCTCCTCCCCATGAGCTTGTCTGTTCGCAACACTACCAGGATGATTTCCTTTAACATTGAGAAGATGTTCAAAATATTCCCTCCACCTCTCCAGTGATTCTCTGGGATCTATTAGGAGTTTACCTGAATTACTCAAAACACTGTTCATTTCGCTTTTCCCTCCCTTCCTAAGATTCTTTATTACTGTCCAGAAAGGTTTCCCTTCTGCTTGACCTAGCCTTTCCAGGTTGTTACCAAAATCTTCCCATGACTTCTTTTTGGATTCAACAACTATTTGTTTCGCTCTGTTTCTTTCATTTATGTACAAATCCCTGTCTGCCTCTGCCCTTGTTTGGAGCCATTTCTGATAAGCCTCCCTTTTACGTTTACAAGCTGCTCTCACTTCATCATTCCACCATGATGTTCGCCTTTTCCCATCTTTACACACAGTTGTTCCTAGGCATTCCCTTGCTGTTTCTACTACAGCATCCCTGTATGCCACCCATTCACTTTCTATATCCTGAACCTGCTTACTGTCTACTGCTCGAAACTTCTCACTAATCATATCTATGTACTTCTGTCTAATTTCCTCGTCCTGGAGATTTTCTACCCTTATTCGTTTGCAGACAGATTTCACTTTCTCTACCCTAGGCCTAGAGATACTTAGTTCACTACAGATCAGATAGTGGTCTGTATCGTCGAAAAATCCGCAAAAAACTCGTACATTCCTAACAGATTTCCTGAATTCAAAGTCTGTTAAGATATAGTCTATTATGGATCTGGTACCCCTAGCGTCCCATGTGTAGCAGTGAATAACCTTATGCTTGAAGAATGTATTCGTAACAGATAAACCCATACTAGCACAGAAGTCCAGCAAACGCTTCCCATTCCCATTAGCTTCCATATCTTCCCCACATTTACCAATCACCCTTTCATATCCTTCAGTTCTATTCCCAACTCTCGCATTGCAATCGCCCATTAGCACTATTCTATCCTTGCTGTTGACCCTGACCACGATGTCTCTCAATGCTTCATAAAACTTGTCAACTTCATCCTCATCTGCACCCTCAAATGGTGAATACACGGACACAATTCTTATCCTAATCCCTCCAACTGACAAATCTACCCACATCATTCGCTCATTTACGTGCCTAACAGAAACTATGTTGCGTGCAATGGTATTCCTGATAAAGAGCCTTACCCCAGACTCTGCCCATCCCTTTCTAACACCCGTCACGTACACTTTATAATCTCCTGTCTCTTCCTCGTTATCTCCCCTTACCCGACTCAGCCAGTTCTACTTTCTTTCTTCCATAAGCCCCATTAATATTGATAGCTCCCCATCAAATTCCATTTCATTCGCCAAGTTGTTTCCAAGGAGTCCCTCGCCTGTCAAATGGGAGTGGGACTCCGTTACTCCCATAGGTCCGAGGCTTGGTTAAAATGTTCTGAGCTCGGTAAATTCATGAAGCAGGATGCTACCCTACTTGTACATAGTCCAAGTGAGGATCTCTCCTCTAACGGGTTATGGACCATCGGTGAATTGTATTGTCCTAGCCGCCTGAGCACAAGGAGAGCCATGACTCAGAATATGTCCCAGATGCCCACACCCAATCCATAGCAACTGGTATCCCTACTCTCAGGACCACTTACTAGGCCACTCAGCCTTTGCCCATGGTTCACGAATTAGGACGTGACTACAGTAACCCACAAACATGACATATGTCCTTGTAATAATACTTAACATGGCTTACCCCCTCTAGGGCCACCATGACCTAGACGTTGGTGTGGAGGCTTGTGTGCTTTTTGATCCCGAGGGCTGTGCCAGCTGGGGGTTACCCATGCTGGAGTGGCCTCGGTGTAGGGCCAGACTAACAAGGTGTCCCCCGAGTTACCTGAGAGATGTCTGTGCTCTTTGGATTTCATAACTATTTCTACCCTTCTCTACTCACCTTCTTAAATTTCATCTCTCTTCCTGTCCTGCCAACCTCTCTGCCTCGGCTAGAATATCCTCCCCCAATTGCAAGTTTCGTGTCGTGGTGAGGTGATGCATAGCTACTGGGAGAGTAGTTCTTAGCGGCCCACCCCAATCACAAGTTTCGGGTTGTGGCGAGGTGATGCCTGGCTACTGGGAGAGAAGTTCCTAGCAACCCACCTCCATATACCGGGCGCGTACTGGAGTATATAGCCTTGCCTTCGGTACGTCAGGACTCTGCCGAAGGTCGACCTCTTATATCCCGGGTACTCGTGGGACTACGTATGGTTTTTGAGTTTGGTTTTGATTCATCGAAGTCTGGAGGCCTTAACACTGCGTCCTTTAATTGTTCAGTTAGGAAACGTAAATGCTTCAATCGTGTTGACCTGTCTAATAAGGAAGTTTCTGAAGAGCGTCTGCCACGATTTCTGGTTGCGACCAGAGTCGATGGACAGAGTTGTCTTCAAGAGAACCCGTTCCTGATAAGCAATGTTGTGGAAGGTCTTGTTGATGAAGTAGATGAAATGAGGAAATTGCGGGATGGTAGCGTACTCATTAAGACTAGTACGCTCGTGCAGAGTAAAAAGTTATTGAAAGCCACAATGTTCGATCCAGTGCCAGTTAAGATTGAGAGCCATAAGTCCCTTAACTCCTGCAAAGGAGTTATCTTTCATAGGGACTTGATTAAGGCCACCGATGATGACCTTATCTGGAGCCTTGCTTGTAGAGGTGTGTCCAACGTTAAACGTCTTAAGAACCGTGTCGGTGACAACCTCTATGACACGGGGACTTTCATCTTAACATTCAATCTTGAGAAACTGCCCGAATGTATTAAGGTATCCATGTACAAACTCACTGTTCGGCCATATTTTCCTTCTCCTATGAGGTGCTACAACTGCCAGCGTTTTGGCCATACCTCGCCACGCTGCCAGGGATCAGCAGCATGCGGGGTATGTGGAAAAGCGGCGCATGCCGGTGCAGAGTGCACAGCACCACCAGTGTGTGTTAACTGCACTGGGGAGCGTGCCCCTCGGTCCAAGGAATGCCCTACATTTAAACAGGAGAAAAAGATCCAGGAGATTAAGACTCTGTATAAATCAATGGCTCCTCCGGAATTCTCCGTCTACTTTGCAGAGAAGGCTGCTAGTGTACGCATATCTCCCGTAAGTTTTGTACCCTCCGTTCCACCATCAACTCTGCAAACATAAGTACCCAGCAAGTAAACGTCAAACCACAGGTTCAACAGTCAGCAAGCATGTCATTGCTGAAGACGTCCGGGAAAAATTCTTCCCAGACACATTCGGCTGGGAAGTCCTCCCTCACAAGGGCGGGGGAAAAGACTTCCCCAACAAAGACTGGAAAATCGCCTTCCAGCCATCCTTCAACTGGCCCGAAAAAGGAGGAGAAAGGGAAGCCTAAATGCTCTTCTACACGTTTGGAGAAGAAACCTTCTCCAACGAGACCAGGGGCCCAGTATCCCCAAAAAAGCCTGGCAAGTCATTTGCTAGCCCCCCTCCAAAGTGTTCGAAAATGGTGGGCAAGAGTGAGGGAACAGATGTCCCTCTACTCGATCACTTTCTGGGGAACGAAGTTCTCCCAGGAAGAAGGTCCACCGCTTGCGATCAATGAGACCACCGTCTGCAAAGTGCACGCCCACCGCGACTGAACCATTCATTATCGTGGACGATGACGACAATACCGACAAGAATGGTGGAAAGTGGCAGGTAGCTGATCAAAAGAAGGGCAAGCAATTATCCTAATTTCACAACACTACCAATCCACACAATGGCACTATTGCAGTGGAACTGCAACACTTATCACTGTCGCCTAGCTGAGTTACGTCAATTGATGTCCGTCTATGCGGCCTCCATAGTCTGTCTACAGGAATCTCGTTTGAGACGTGAACATGACACAACTATGAGATTATATCATATTTATTCTAAAGACAGAGTAGCTGTGGATGGCTCGGCTAGTTGGCTCCGACATATTCAGCGAGGAAATACCGATCCATACTCAGCTAGATGCAATTGCAGTTCACACTCTGTTGCCAGTAATGACAACGTTGTGCAACGTGTTTATTCCACCGGACTGCGACCTTGAAAGCCATGCACTACAAGATTTAATCGCTCAGTTACCTCCTCCTTTCCTCATGCTGGGAGACGTGAACGCCCGTAACACACTGGCGTTCTCCGTCTTCCTGTGCTAGGGGGAGGATGCTCGAGCGATTGATAAACCTGTTCGATCTTTGTGTGCTTAATACAGGTGAACCGACACATTTCAGCAGCGCACATCGCACATTCTCACACCTGGATGTCACTTTGTGCAGCCGTGCGCTAGTTCCCCTGCTACGGTGGCAAGTACACGATGACCTCTGTGATAGTGACCACTTCCCGATAATTCTATCTCTCTTGAATCAAAGACAGCCCGAAATACCCAAGCGCTGGTTACTTCGGCGGGCAAATTGGCCAGAATTTTCAAAACACGCAGTGATGGTCGAGATATGCTGGAGTCTGTTGACGACCACGTTTCTTCCATTACTACTGGAATTTTAGCTGCTGCAGAGGAAACAATTCCTTCCTCGTCCAGTATACGTCGCTGGAAACAAGTTCCCATGGTGGACGGACGAAATTGCAACAGCCATACGTGATCAGCGACGGGCTTTTAAGCATTATCATCGGAATCCTACGATGACCAATTATATCACATTTAAACGTCTGCGCGCGAAGGCCCATTTTTTAATTTGAGAAAGTAAGAAAGTAAGAAAGCTCCGTCATCACAAGTGTGTTCAAAACTTCGCCGTATTGTTCGAGTACAGAATGTGCCCTCAGTACCCGGAGTCTCCATTAATGGAGACGTTACGATTCCTTCAGTCATTGCCGACCACATCGCGTCACATTTTGCATATACATTCAGCTCTGGGAGATATGACCCGGCATTTCTACCAATTAAGCACGAAGCAGAGGCAAACCATCTCTCTTTCGCCTCTAGTGCTTCGCATCCATACAACGTGCCTTTCACGCAACGGGAGTTGTGGAGTGCACTTGCGCAATACAGAGATACGACTCCTGGACCGGACAAAATCCATAATCAAATGCTTAAGCATTTGAGTGACAGATGTCTCAAGGATATCCTCACCCAATTCAACAGAATATGGAGTGAGGGAGTGTTTCCATCTCAATGGCGTGAGGGAATTGTGATACCAATTCCCAAGCCAGGTAAAGATCCAAAACTCCTGGATAGTTATAGGCCAATATGCCTTACAAATGGCCTTTGTAAACTATTTGAAAGGATGGTCAACCAGAGTCTTGTGTGGGCCATGGAAAAGGAAGGTCTCTTGTCTAACTACCAGTGTGGGTTTCGCTCTCATCGGTCTGCCACTGATCATCTGGTCAGACTGGATAGCACCATTCAGGAAGCCTTTGTTCGGAAGGAGCACCTGGTCGCCGTGTTTTTGACCTGGAGATATGGAATTCTCTCCACTCTACACCAGTGGGGTTGTTGGGGAAACTTGCCAACGTTTATTGAGAACTTCTTGTCCCTCCGGCTCTTTCGAGTCCGAGTAGGGAATGCATTTTCTTAATATTATGTACAGGAAAATGGAGTACCTCAGGAATCTGTACTGAGTGTCACACTGTTCGCAATCACCATCAACGGCATAGTTGCCGCTGCTGGGCCTGCAGTCGTTCCATTGCTGTATGTAGACGACTTAGCTCTACATTACAGCTCCGGAAGGGTGGCGTTTGGTGAGTGACAGCTACAGCAAGCTATTAACCGAGTTGACAGATGGGCCCTGCAACATGGTTTTCAGTTTTCAGCGGCAAAAACCTCAGTTGTACACCTCTGTCGACGTCGGCTTGTACATCCTGAACCAGAGCTCCGCTTGCGAAACAGTCTCTTACGAGTGGTAGACACCTGCAGATTCCTGGGTCTCCATTTTGATAAGAGACTAACGTGGCAGCATCACAGTTGAAGGTTGCCTACGTGAAGAGACTTAACATGCTCAGCGGCACTATGTGGGGCTGACCGTGTGGTGCTGCTACTATTTTACACGGCGACGGTCCTCTCCCGAATTGACTATGGAAGTGCGGCTTATGGCTCAGCATCAAAATCTACGCTGAGCCTTTTAGACAGTATTCACCATAGTGGAGTTAGGCTGGCAACGGGAGCTTTCCGTACTAGCCCCATTTCCAGCCTACTCGCTGAAGTAGGAGTTCCACTTTTACGGATAAGGAGGCAGCAGTTACTCCTCACGGACGCTGCCAAAATTCGTGAAATGCTGCTACATCCAAGCTGTCAATGCATCTATCGTTCCCAATACTACCAGAGGTGCCAAGGCGGCCGGTTGGATTTCGAATTGATAGCTTGTGTCATGATTTGAATATCGATATCGGTGGTTGTCTTGAACAAACTCTTAGCGAGGTACCTCCATGGTTGGTTCCGCGACCGGATATACGTCTAGATCTGCTCCGTGGACCCAAGGCGAACATGGATTCCTCTGTTTATCGGAAGTATTTCCAGGACTTCGTTCACCAATATCCGGTTGCGAGACATATCTTCACGGATGATTCTAAAATCGGAGATAATGTTGGTTGCTCTTTCGTCATTGATGATATAAGCACAAAGATCTCGCTTCCTAGAGTATGTAGCGTGTATACTGCAGAGCTTTACGCCATCTTAGAGGCTCTGCAGGTTGCACTGCGTGACGAAAGAAGCCACTTTCTTATGTGTACCAATTCGTTAAGCTCTCTGCAGTCTATTGAAACCTGTTTCTCGCAACACCCACTGGTACAGCAAATACATGACCTTCTAGCCAGGTTAACGAATGCTGGCACCAGAATCACTTTCGCGTGGCTTCCAAGCCACGTTGGGATTGCGCGAAACGAACTTGTGTATGAAGCTGCAAAGGAAGCTGTACATTTACCTCCAAGAGCTGTCAATGTACCTGCTAAGGATATTGGTTCTCAGCTACGTCGAACCATCTTGGCGTCCTCGAAACCGGAGTGGCTAGCTATCTGAACTCCCAACAAGCTGAGAGCAATAAAGGAGACAACTACCGTGTGGCGGTCCTCCTTCCGGCCGTCACGGAGAGAGGCCATAGTATTGTGTAGGCTGAGGATAGGTCATTTACAATCTACGCACTCTTATCTCCTAAAGAGGGAAGACCACCCTGTGTGTTCTTGTGGTGCTGACTTCACCGTGGCCCACATCCTCACAGAGTGCGCCGATCTCTCTGGCCTAAGACAGAGCCTCGGCCTGCAGGAAACACTCGAACGCATATTAGCCGATGACGCGACTACTACTGATCTCATCATCTGCTTTATGTGCGACAGTGGACTTATCAACGGTATATAAATTTAAAGTGTACTGTTACTCAGATCTCTTTCGATTCATTAGTAATTTTTTCGGTCTAATTCTATAATTTTTTGTTTTATTTTATACTGTGTTTCCAAATTCCTTTGTGGAATAAATAATGTTGTTTTATATTTTGAATTTCTTTTCAACTAATGTGTTCAGAGAGGATGATTACCTCGTTGTAATTCCTCTTAAAACAAAAATCACCACCACCACTTAACATGGCTTAGCTGTGTTGATACTGCTACACGGCTGAAAGCAACAGGAAACTACAGCCGTAACTAACTCCCGAGGACATGCAGCTCTCCCTGTATGAATGATGTACTGATGATGGCTTCCTCCCGGGTAAAATATTCCGGAGGTAATCTAGTCCCCCATTCGGATTTTTGGGATGGGGACTATACGACAGGGGGCGATCATCAGGAAGATGGATACTGATATTCAGCGAGTTAGATGTGGTTGGTATAAGTGAAGTACGTTGGCAGGAAGAACAGGATTTTTGGTCAGGCGACTACATAATTATCAACACAAAATTAAACAGAGGAAATGCAGGAGTTGGTTTAATAATGAATAAGAAAATAGGGCAGCGGATAAGCTACTACGACCAGCATAGCGAAAGAATTATTGTCGCCAAGATAGACACAAAACCAATGCCCACCTCAATAGTGCAGGTCTATATGCCTACTAGCTCAGCGGATGATGAGGAAATTGAAAGAACATATGAAGAGATAGAAGATTTAATTACAATATGTAAAAGGTGACGAGAATCTAATTGTGATGGGAATGCAGTGGTAGGCCAAGGAAGAGAAGGTGATACAGTAGGAGAATTAAGATTGGGACAAAGGAACGAAAGAGGAAGTCGGCTGGTTGAATTCTGCACTGATCATAATTTAGTCCTTGCCAATACTTGGTTCAAACACCACAAACAACGGCTTTATACATGGACGAGACCTGGAGACACTGGAAGGTATCAAATAGACTTTTATTGTGATTAGGCAGAGATTCAGAAACCAGGTGTTGGATTGCAAAACTTTCCCTGGAGCAGACGTGGCCTCTGACCACAACTTGTTGGTCATGAAATGCCATCTGAAGCTGAAGACATTGAAGAAAGGAAAGAATGCAAAAAGATGGGATCTAGGCAAGTTGAAAGAAAAGAGCGTGAAGGATTGTTTCAAGGAACATGTTGCAAAAGGACTAAATGAAAAGGCTGAAGGAAACACTATAGAGGAAGAGTGGAGAGTCATGAAAAATGAAGTCAGTAGGGCTGCTGAAGAAATGTTAGGAAGGAAGAAAAGATCAACTAAGAATCAGTGGATAACTCAGGAGATACTAGACCTGATTGATGAACGACGAAAATACAAGAATGCTAGAAATGAAGAGGGCAGAAAAGAATACAGGCGATTAAAGAATGAAATGGATAGAAAGTGCAAGGTAGCTAAGGAAGAATGGCTGAAGGAGAAGTGCAAGGATGTCAAAGGTTGTATGGTCCTAGGAAAGGTAGATGCTGCATAAGGAAAATCAAGGAAACCTTTGGAGAAAGGAAATCTAGGTGTATAAATATTAAGAGCTCAGATGGAAAGCCACTTCTAGGGAGAGAAGTCAAAGCAGAAAGATGGCAGGAACATATCCAACAGTTGTATCAGGGTGAAGATGTAGATAATTTGGTTCGGGAACAAGAAGAGGCTGTTGATGCTGATGAAATGGGAGACCCAGTTTCGAGGTCAGAGTTTGACAGAGCTGTGAGTGACCTAAATAGGAACAAGGCACCTGGAATTGATGAGATTCCCTCTGAATTACGGACTGCCTTAGGATAAACCAGCATGGCAAGGCTGTTCTATTTAGTGTGTAAGATGTATGAGACAGGAGAAGTCTCATCCGATTTTCGGCAGAATGTTGCTATACCTATTCCTAAGCCCCAGGGGCTCTGAACTTTGGAGCGTGGGTTGGCGACCACGGGGCCCTTAGCTGAGTCCTGGCATTGCTTCCACTTACTTGTGCCAGGCTCCTCACTTTCACCTATCCTATCCGACCTCCCTTGGTCAACTCTTGTTCTTTTCCGACCCCGACGCTATTAGGTTTACGAGGGCTAGGGAGTCTTTCATTTTCATGCCCTTCGTGGCCCTTGTCTTCCTTTGGCCGATACCTTCATTTTTCGAAGTGTCGGATCCCTTCTATTTTTCTTCTGATTAGTGTTATATAGAGGATGGTTGCCAAGTTGTACTTCCTCTTAAAACAATAATCACCACCACCACCATACCTATTCCTAAGAAAGCAGGTGCTGACAGGTGTGAAAACTATCGCACCATTAGTTTAGTATCTCATGCCTGCAATATTTTAACACGTATTATTTACAGAGGAATGGAAAAACAAGTTGAAGCTGAGTTGGGAGAAGATCAGTTTGTCTTCAGAAGAAATGTAAGAACACATGAAGCAATCCTGACTTTACGTCTGATCTTAGAGGATCGAATCAAGAAGGACAAGCCCACGTACATGGCATTCGTAGATCTAGAAAAGGCATTCAATAATGTTGATTGGACCAGGCTATTTACAATTCTGAAGGTGATTGGGATCAGATACCGAGAATGAAGAATTATCTACAATCTGTATAAAAATCAGTCTGCAGTGATAAGAATCGAGAGCTTAAAAAAGAAGCAGCAATCCAGAAAGGAGTGAGGCAAGGCTGCAGCTTGTTCCCCCTCCTTTTCAATGTTTACATAGAACAGGCAGTAAAGGAAATCAAAGAGGAATTTGGAAAGGGAATCACAATCCAAGGAGAGGAAATCAAAATTTTGAGATTTGCCGATGATATTGTTATTTAATCTGAGACTGCAGAAGATCTCGAGAAGCTGTTGAATGGTATGGACGAAGTCTTGGAGAAGGAGTACAAGATAAAAATAAATAAGTCTAAAACAAAAGTAATGGAGTGCAGTCGAACGAAGGCAGGTTATGCAGGAAATATTAAATTAGGAAATGAAATCGTAAAGGAAGTAGATGAATATTGTTACTTGGGTAGTAAAATAACTAACCATGGCAGAAGTAAGGAGGATATAAAATGCAGTTTTCCACAAGCAAGGAAGAGCTTTCTTAAGAAAAGAAATTTGCTCACTTCAAACATTGATATAGGAATTAGAAAGATGTTTTTGAAGAGTTTCGTGTGTAGCATGGCATTGTATGGAAGTGAAACATGGACAATAACTAGCTCAGAAAGAAAGAGAATAGAAGCTTTTGAAATGTTGTGTTACAGAAGAATGCTGAAGGTGAGACAGATAGATTGAATCACAAATGAAGAGATACTGAATCGAATTGGCAAGAGGAGATCGATTTTGCTAAATTTGACGAGAAGAAGAGTAAGAATGATAGGACACATCTTAAGACACTCAGGACTTGTTCAGTTGGTTTTTGAAGGAAGTGTAGGTGGCAAGAAGGGGAGGAGTAGACCAAGGTATGAACATGACAAGCAGATTAGAGCAGATGTAGGATGCAGTAGTTATGTAGAAATGAAAAGGTTAGCACAGGATAGGGTGGCATGGATATCTGCATCAAACTAGTCTATGGACTGATGACTCGAACAACAACAAACTGAGATCAACCCCTACAATCACGTTCCTTTCCATATCGTTTCCCACATAGCTGATTATTTGATAAGATAATTGTTTGATAAGTCTGAATCAACATCAGCACTACCCTTTCCCAGCCTGTACACTCCAAAGACATCCAACACTATTTGTTTTGGTATCCTTCCCTCGTCCGTCCTTATAACATGTCCAAACCATCTCAATTTATTCTCCTCCATCCTATCTCTCAGTTTTTCTACCCCTATCTCTTTTCTGACCTCAACATTTCTTAATTGCTGTGTTAAGTCCAAGTCTGATGCATACTTTAATATAGGGGTATAGTACATCTTGCACATTACCTCTTTACATTTCATAGGAACTTTTCTGTTCCACACCAGGTTCTTTACATTCTGTGGTCTCCTTTTCCTCCACTCTCGCCGAAGTTCTGCCACAAATCTTCTCTGCACATCTTACAAATATATTTTAAATTTGGTCCCTTCTTCTTATTCTACACTTACTACTTCTGATATGTCCGACTCGTTGGCTGAACGGTCAGCGTACTGGCCTTCGGTTCAGAGGGTTCCGGGTTCGATTCCCGGCCGGGTCGGGGATTTTAACCTTAATTGGTTAATTCCATTGGCACGGGGGCTGGGTGTATGTGTTGTCTTCATCATCATTTCATCCTCATCACGACACGCAGGTCACCTACGGGTGTCAAATAGAAAGACCTGCACCTGGCGAGCCGAACCCTTCCTGGGATATCCCGGCACTAAAAGCCATACGACATTTCATTTTTTTTCACTTCTGATATAGGAATGTACTGTTTTAATTCTTCCTGAAATTTCTTCTGAGGTCTTTTAAATTTTAATTTCCATATTTTCATTTTGTTCTGTCTTATTTCTTTTACTCTCACAATTTTACCCATTTTTAATTTTGTTAACCACTACTCTGTGGTATCCATCAAATGCCTTACCTGGTAGTGCTGTTACATCGATTAACAATTTACGATTATTTTCTCAACAAAAAAATAATCAGTAACTGTTTTTGTCCTTCATTCACCCCAGCCATATATAATGATCTCTACTATTCTAAACCAAGTGTTACCCACAATCATTCCATTTCTCTCACAATAATCAGTCAACTTATTTCCCTCGCTGTTTCTTTCGGCATATCCAAATGGACCTGTTACCAGGATTTCATGGATTACAGAGGAGAAGGATGGTGCTGGCATGATTGGGTCGATACAAGACAGTCAAAGGATTAATTTAACACTTTAAAATTAGAGTTATATTTCCTTCCCCTTTTTTTCCCCCTTCAGATGTTAAATTACAATTCACTAAGCGACAAAACAAGATTTCAGGATACAGAACTAGCTCGTTACTTAGGTACAAAGTTGGAAAAATCAACAAATTGCCAATTAATAATCTGAGCTTAGAGCTCCCACATTTACAATTTTACTTGAGCACTACTGCTCCATTCAAACAATAGTCAAGGAGACAGATCTCCCAATTTCTTTCACACAAAGGTAAGAGCCTCCTTGCTCTACAAGTTCGTCTAGGAGACTATCTTACAATATTATAGGTTTCCAAAGGCACCAACTTTTACATTAATAAACAGAGCGTCTTTGCTCTATAAAATTTACATTTTCAAAAAATGTCCAGGCCTATCAAAGGCACAACCTACATTCTACAATTCAAACAGCATATATTGTCTTATATGCTCAACAGTCTTAACATCTTAACATTAAAGGAATGAAAATGTTTAAGAGGGATATCGAGTACCCATCCTACCAGGCCTTTTGTGAAAAACAACAGGTTAAGTTCTTCTTCTTCTTTCTTTTCTAGCCTATTTCAATCCACTGCTGGATATAGGCCTCTTCCATGTGCTTCCATCGTCTTCGGTCTTGAGCCACTTGGAACCAGCGTATTCCAGCCAACAGCTTTATGTCGTCGAGCCATCTCTTCAGGGGTCTTCCAATGCCTCTCTTGTGTCCCCATGGTCTCCAGTGAACAATCCTAGAGGTCCACCTGTTGTAGTCTTGTCGAGCTACGTGTCCTTCCCATTGCCATTTTAGTCTTGCTACTATCTCTAGGATGTCTGTTACATTAGTTCTTCTCCTGATGTCCTCTGAACGGATCTTATCCCTAAGGCTGATCCCTAGCATCTGTTGCTCCATGGCTCGTTGCGTTCGCTGAAGCTTACGAGCACTTTCCTTCGTCAGAGTCATCGTTTCCAGACCGTAAGTTGTAACTGGCAGCACGCACGTATTATAAACCTTGGTCTTCAGGTTAATTGGAACATCCTTGTTGGTGAGGATGAACCTTAGTTTTCGGAATGCAGTCCAACTCATACCTATTCTGCGAGGAATTTCTGCACGTTGGTTGTCTTTTCCAAGTTTTATCTTGTGTCCAAGATAGATGTACTCATCGACAGCTTCTATATATTGGTTTCCCATTTTAAGTGGTCGACTCTCTGGGCTTAGAATTTTCGTTTTATTAATGTTCATTTCCAAACCAATCTTAGCAGAAGCAGTTTTTAATTCTTGGATCATGCTTTCTAGCTCATCTAGATTTTCACTTATGAGCACAATGTCATCGGCAAAACGCAGGTGGTTCAAATATAACCCGTTGATTTTTATTCCTTTATTATCCCAATGAAGGGTTTTGAATACATCTTCCAAGGCAAGGGTAAACAGCTTTGGAGAGATTGTGTCACCTTGTCGAACTCCTTTGCCAACTGGGATTTTATTGGTGATGAGGTCTTCGTCCACTCTGACTACCATTGTTGCTTGATCATAAATGTTTTCCAGAAGCTTTATATACCTTGAGTTTATCATGGCATTTTGAAGTGCCTTCATGATTGCCCAGATCTCCACTGAGTCAAAAGCTTTTTTATAATCAATGAAGGCCAGATGAATCTTGATGTTGTACTCAGTGGTTTTCTCAAGAAGAAGACGAATAGTCTGGATGTGTTCAACAGTTGAGAAACCTTTACGAAATCCCGCTTGCTCGGCAGGTTGATAAAAATCCAGTTCTCTTGTGAGGCGGTTGGTTACAATTTTAGTCAGGAGCTTGTAAAGGTGTGATAACAAACTCACAGGACGATAGTTCTCTAAATTTTCCTTATCACCTTTCTTGAAGAGAAGTACCACTTCAGCATTTTTCCAATTTTCTGGTATTCTTCCAGAGTTAATACACTTGTTCATGAGTATTCTCACGGCTTCTAGCAGATCTCTTCCACCTAATTTCAGCATTTCATTCGTTATTTTATCCTCCCCAGGGGATTTTTTATTCCTTAGTTGTTTAAGAGCATTTTCAATCTCAGCAGTGGTTACTTCCGGTGTTACTTCATGTGTATAATTCTGGGCTAGTTGTTCATCACTGGATGGTTTATTAATGGTTGATGTATACAGCTTGTAGTAGAAATCTCTAATAACTTCAGTAATGTTTTGCCTATCTGTGACTATTTCTCCATTTTGGTTCTTAAGTTTTGTAATTTTTGGTCTTCCTGTAGACATGCTGTTCTTTAAAATCTTCATGTTTTTATTTTCTTCAATTGTCTGCATGATCATGTTATTATTAAATTTCCTTAGATCTTTTCTTATTTCCTTGCGAATGGTCTTGTTAAGATTTTTGTATTCTGCTGTATCCCTGTCCATTGTCTTCCTGTCCTTAATGAGCTGCATGGTATTGAGTGAAAGTCGGCTCTTCTTATTAGTTTTCTTCAATGGGATCTCCTTTGCTGCATTTTGAATACTGACTGTAATTTTCTCATTAAGTTCGTTCACGTCCAAGTATTTCAAATCTTCTGTTGGGTTAAGTTTTTTGGTAAGAGCTTGTTGAAATGATGATTGATGTGTTTCTAAGTCCTCTACTCTTGGAAAAGTGTACCCCCTTGTCATTTTGGACCGTTCAAGTTTGAGGTCAAATGTAAAGGTTGCTCGAACTAGCCTATGGTCGCTTCCTGTATCAAATCTATTGAGAACAGTAACATCTGTACAATATTTCTTCTTGTTGGTCAGGATAAAATCTATCTCATTCTTGGTTTGTCCATCGGGGCTCTTCCATGTCCATTTTCGTTGGATGGGCTTTTTAAAGAAAGTATTCATGCAATAGAGATTTTCGGCTGTGAGATATTCTAGCAATCTTTCTCCTCTTTCGTTTCGATCGCCTAGTCCATATGTACCAATGTTCTCTGGGTCTCCGATTTCCTTTTGACCCACTTTTGCATTGAAGTCTCCAATGATGATACAGAGTTGTGTCTTTTCTGAATTTTTCGCTTTGGTGATATCTTCATACAGCTGTTCCACTGCCTCTTCGTCAGAAGTACTGGTTGGAGCATAGACATGTATGACTTGTATGGAGAATTTACTATTCAATTTGAGGACGATATATATCACTCTGAAAGAGACACAAATCATCTTGTGTATGAATTCTTTGATATTTTTATTGACAAGAATAGCAACCCCATGTGTAGAAGCATCCCCGTTATTACGTAAGATGACATGACCTGATGGAAGGGTCTCAGCTTTTTCTCCTTGAAGGCGAGTCTCACAAATACTCAGAATATCCCATTTTATGTCATGCAGTTCTTGTTCTAGCCTTTCAAGGTCTTCAGCTAGTCTCATAGTTCTTATGTTGTATGTGGCTATTCTTACTTTTTTAGTCGTTCTTTTCGAATTTTTGCCTCCCCCAGAATCCTTGAGGCAGACTGACGTATTGTCAGTGTGAGATTCTGAGTCTTTCACTCTACTCACCTGGGGTAGTTTCATTTGAAAATTCGAAGTCATAGGAGTTTATGGAAGGTGTTCGGCAATAAAACACCACGCTTGCCAGACGTGTTGGTGAGTTGCGATTCAGCCGCCCCTAACATGGGGAACAGACGCTGTCGGGGTACCGCCACTAACATGTGGAACCGTCGTGCCCTTTGTGTGTTGTACACGTATTAATCCCCATGTACAGGGCTGCCTCTTCCAACATCTCCGCCGTACCGAAGGTCATCCTCTCCGCCGTTGATGTCGTTGAGGTCTTCACTCGTAACCCTGAGCTGGGACCCTTACCAGATACTACACACCGGGTCAGCGTGCTCTGGGACTCACATAGGCAGGGACGCCACTCCCTGGGTAGAGCTGCCTCCAAGGAGGGTCTCTACCTGCTACCAATACAGGTTAAGTTACTGGCCTAAAACTCAAAATGGTGAGGAGGCGAACACTTGTGCTCCTTGAAAATCAAAATGAAAGTTTAAAACCCTATTTGGGCTTATCCTACAGAGGCTAATCCTATACTACTGAGGTGACTAGGTGGAGAAACTATTTAAGTGACAGAGATTACAAATGGTTACAAAATCATAGTCACTTCGAAATTAAGTTGATAGGGAATGCAAGAGGGGTATCTCACTTTCTGTTCCCTGATTAAGTTCCTTTGGTTTGTTTGAGATTTACATTAAATGATAGAAATTTAGGAATTTTGAAATTTACATTTTAGAAAGTAGAAGTTACATTATTAAATATTGGAAACCTTCCCCTCGAGCTAGCTTTCAAAGACTATAACTTAGTTAAACCAGGACTGCTATTACCTTGAGCTGATGGACGTCTTGACGATGAACGAGGCACCGCTGCCTCCCTTTACAATCACACACACTAGACTGGAGTGAAGAATAAGACCACCTGGTTGAAAATGTGCCAGCTTTTATACCCAAGAGGTAGGTTATAGAGAGCTCTGGGCTAAGGCCCGATACACCCCGAATTCTTATTGGGTAATTAAATAAATACCAATACATAGTTTGATTGGCTGATAAAATAAATATTCAAAATTTTCTATTGGCCAACATCTTCAGTTGGCAGGAAGAGATCGAAGTGTTGTAATCTTTACCACACCAAAAACAAAGAACAACTGTGTGGTAAACCTGAAAATAAAAAATTACTTAATAATTTTATTTGTCAATCTTTACACCAGAGGGCATAACATAAATTTATAGTAAAGACATCTGTAGGGAAATATCCAAACTTCTAGTATTAGTTGTTGCGCGTTTTAGTTGTAGATGGCATACTTCAAGGTGCTTCATTTGAATGAACAGGGCAAGTTAGCTCCCAGTACAGGACCAATCACTTCTTCTTTACCAATTCTGTCATTTCCAACCTGCGCCTTGAGGTCTCACATGATTATCACTTCCACATCAGTGATTACTTCCTCGAGTTTCTTCAAGAATTCCTCTATATTTTCCTCACTGTTTCCAGTTTGGGGTGCATAAACTTGGATGAAATTTTTAACTCCTCCTTCCGTTCTCAGTTGTACTCTGATTATTCTATCAAAACATAGTGTACCTTATCCACATTTTCATCCAGGACTTTGTTAACAATCACTCCCACTCCATTCATTGCCTCATCTCCTCCATTCCACTCTTCACTCCCTTTCTCCTCTCTCGGTCCCATCATTGCAACATTCCCTTTCTCCATCAAATCAATCAACTCTGATTTTACCATCAGGGTCACGTTTATTATTCCCACCTTCACAATATTAACCACTGGTTGGCCTCTTATCACAGATCCCTCAGCACAAGAACTGCATGTCACTTTTAGCAGGGTATGCCCAAACATTTTCTGAGACTGATAATTACCACCACGCATTTTAGGCTATTATTATGATGGGCTCGCCACTCCCAAAGGCATTTTAGAGCTACTGCCAGGAATTATTCAGGCTGCCCCTTACATAGGGAACAGATGACTTTGCAGCTGCCCCTAACATGGGAAACAAATTCTGCTGATGAATAGTGTACTCATACTATTCCCTGTGCTGAGCTGCCTCTTCCACAGTCTGCACCGTTCCAAAGTCTATTTTCTCTGCGTAGATTCCGTTGAGGTCTTTGCTTGTAACCCTGAGCTGGGACCCTTACCAGTACTGCACACCGGATTAGTGTGCTCTGGGACTTACATAGGCAGGGGCGTCACTCCCTGGGCAGGGCTGCCTCAGAAGAGGTTTGCTACCTGCTATATTAGACACGTTTGCAAAATTTTTAACTGGTTTGGTAGAACATAGTTCAGGTTTTGGAAAGGTTATTGCAGTGAAGTTCAACTTATGGGATTCCTGTAAAATATAGCAGATATTTTAGATCAGAAGAACAAATTGACTGTATCCAAGGCGTCTAAGGTAGATTGTGGGAGACTACTGACAAGAAAGGGTCCTATTGGACTAGACAAAAGAGTGGTTGAATGAGTAGCTAAATTTCCAGATAATAGAACTCAGAGAATTAGAGTAAGTGAAGCATTATCTAATCCCATAATGATTAAGAAGGGGTATCTCAAGGCAGTATTATTGGAACTTTGTCTCCTTATGTATATAAATGACATGAATAAAGAACTGGAATCACAAATAAAGCTCTTTACAGATGATGTTATACTGTATATAGTAAAGTTACAGGATTGTGAGCAACTGCAAAAAGCCCTTGACAGTGTCATAAGATGGACAGCAGGCAATGGGATTAAAAGTCAGGTTGTAAGTTTTGCCAAGAGGAAAAGTCCTCTCAATTTTAATTAGTGTTTTGTTAGGGTGATAGTATGGGATCACTGTGTATCTAGGTATTAATATAAGGAAAATTTGGTGTACTCTAATCCGAATCAGAACTAAATGTGGTAGATGTGCAGACTCCCTTTATAAATGGAAGAAAATTCCATCTCCCGAGTGTAGTTGTGGTGCTGAGAGACAAACTGTTCAGCATATTATCCAAGAATGCTCTCTATCAGCCTTCTCAGGAGATTCAGCTGAGTTCCTGATGGCTACTCAAAACGGTGTTAATTATATTAGAGATACCAATCTGACATTTTGACTTAATGTGTTCAGACGTAAAAATAATTTTAAAATACTTTTATTGTGATGTGATTGTAAACCATACGATAAATAAATAAATTAAATAAATATAAGGAAAGATCTTCATTGGAGAAATCACATTAATGAGATTGTAAGTAAAGGTTTCAGATCTCTTCATATATTTATGAGGTTATTTAAGTGTTGTAGTAAGGATGTAAAGGAGGCATTGTATACATTTTTTGATAAGACCCTGGTTAGAGTTTGGTTTCAGTGTGTGTGGTTACAGACTATGAATCTCATTGTTGAATCCGTATTGATGGTTGAACTTCTTCCTGGTGAGTGACTCATACACTGAATTTCTTACAAAATTTTACCAAAAAATATTTTAATCCTCCTAGTCAATAATATATATTTTTTACATCCAATTAAGATGAAAGTTCACACTTAAATAGACATGTTTTGACCCGGCATTGGGTCATCCTCAGTAAGACATGTATGTCACGACCATGTGTCGCGAAGTGCTGTCTTTCTTGTCTCAGTGCCAAGTGAACGGACTCCAGCGAGTCTCGAATTCACAACTTCTAAGACCAAGGATATTGAGTATTGATCTAGAGTTTTTATGATCATGTAACAGTGGCAAGAATTTATAGTGTTTCAAATGTTGAGTGATAATTTTATTAAGTGAAAAATTAAGAGTATTCAAAACATAAGACTTCATACAAGTTTTACTTGAAGCAAGCTGGTGTAATGTTGTGCAATAGTCAGCTACACGACATCAGTGTAAAATAGAAAATGCAAAAGAAAGTTATGTAAGTGTTTCTAGAAGCGAATAGAAGCAAATATCGCATAGATTGTTGACACAGTAAGAAATGAATTGTTCGAGGGAATTCCATGACACTCCCCATTAGTTAGTGGGAGGAACTCATGAACCAATCCGACTTAAAAATGTCTTACTTCTAGGTAAGTAGAGGGGAAAAGTTTCGAGAGGCTTCGAACAAAAGATTAGGGAATGATACTTCGAAAGATCAGGGAGAATCTGTCCGACTGCCGTGTGAACAACATGTGTGTATGCCAACAAGGGAGCGAAACTGTCCAGCTTCCGTACAAGTAACGTGTGTGTGGCTGTGAGCCAGAATAGTACAGAATTTGTAGGTTACGTAGGTAGCAGTGAGCCGCAGAATCAGTTAAAATATGGCTAGGCAAAACGGTCTAGAAATTGTAAAGGGTTATGCGAGGCAGTGAAGGAATCACTTTGTACAACATAGTTAGCAGGCTGCTAGTGCAAAGACTTAGAGCTGCAACGACATGAACATCAAATTGTTTGTCAGGAAGGCCGAGTGTCATAGCGAGCATAGCGAGCCTATCCTATCAGTAAACATAACCTTGTAGTCAAAACTTTTGGGAGATAAGACTACTCTGATCTAAGGCAGAGTTTTGGGGATGTTGTGTTCGAGTCCCGGGGTTACACATCCACTTAAACTAAGCATCACATCACTGAACACAACTACGGTATTGTGGGCGCAGAGAAGAAGTCAAGAGAGAAGGCGATGCAGATGATTGAAGCAATCTTCAATCAAAAGCTAATTACCAAGTTTTTGTAAGGTTTGGTCTTATTGAATTACAGAGTGTAAATGAACTGGATAGTCAAGGACTATGAGAGAGACTATCTAACGAAGAGCTATAAGTGTATCAGTACAAAGATTTTCATGTTTCTCAATTGTACAATTTGCAAATTCATGATGTGTGCCTATCTAATTAATACAGGTGAAGGGAAGATAGAAAGAGAGAGAGTGTGTGTGTGTTTTTTCTTGTTATTTCTAAGATTAAGCTCCCGAAAAATCCTTGGGTTTGTAATTGAGAAACACCTTGCTGGCATGGGAGAATGAAGGAGAGTTTCAGCATCACTCTGCTGCATTGTACAGTCAGAGCAGCAGATGGTGGAGTCAGACCCAGTTCCAGAGTCCAGTGATCAGCAGTAGGGTCAGTTGAACAGTTCATAATGGATGGGTCTACTAGATCAAATAGTCCAGCTCCCAGTAATGTTGAAGAGCATGCTGAAGTAGTGCATGAAGGTCTTTATTTATCTGTAACAGAGACTCTTAAATTGATAAATACAGAATTTGATGGGACGCAACCAGAAATATTACGCAAGTTTTGTGAGAATGTAGAAACTGCTTTACAGCTGGTTAGGTCAAATAACCATGATTTATTCTATAAATTGATTTTAACTAAAATGTAGTAAATTATTAGTGCGACTTGACGTACGTACGTGGCAAGAGAAAAGACGCCTTAGAGGATTATTATAGTGAGAAATGGACCGTAGATTTTTATGCTTATCAATTGTTTACCGCTAGGCAAGGGGTAATATAGATGTTGATTCCCATAGGCTGAAATATTTGTCCTGAATGAGTTATAATACCAATATAACTGGTCCGTTATTGGACATTATAAATTTTCCAGCTGACTCATTCTTGGTTGCAAGCGTTTCGCCCTCGTGTGCTAGGGTGGGCTCATCAGTTGGTACCTAGCACACCTACCAATACGCTGGCTAGTGCATACCGTGGAGGCCACTGCGTAGGCTAACTGGAGCCACCGGCAGTGCCAATGCACTAAGAGACTTTGTCTCATCACTAAAAATTGATGATAAATTTATAATGTCCAATAACGGACCATTTATATTGATATTATAAATTTACTCATTCAGGACAAATATTTCAGATTCCCTATGGGAATCAACATCTGTATCATCTGATGGCCAAGCAGGCATCAATTTTTAGTGATGAGACAAAGTCTCTTAGTGCATTAGCACTGCCAGTGGCTCCAGTTAGCCTACACAGTGGCCTCCACGGTATGCACTAGCCAGCGTATTGGTAGGTGTGCTAGGTACCAACTGATGCGCCCACCCTAGCACACGAGGGCGAAACGCTGGCAACCAAGAATGAGTTAGCTGGAAAATTTATAATGTCCAATAACGGACCATTTATATTGGTATTAGGCAAGGGGTAGGCGAAACAGTAGCCCACTGGGCGCATAGAATAGATCAGGTGGGAACAGATTTAAGAAACACCGCAGTACACAGGGAAACGCCAGTAGCGAAAGAACATCAGGCACATTTAATCCGAAAACTCGTGAAAGCCTGTTTTGTGCAGGGCTTGCACGATGGACGAATTCAGAGCTTAATTAAAAGCCGAAATGCACAAACCCTTGAGCAGGCTATAGACATTGTGCGTGAAGAAGAAACAGCTATATTGTCTAGTAGGGCCGAAGCAGCAAATGATAGGCTAAGCTAGGAGACCATCCAGACCATCCGGAATTCTGCTGAAGCCGAGACCTCAGGTGCCGCAACCAGCGCACAGGTCTACTAACCAGAAATTTTATGGAAGGGTCAAAGGCCAAAGTGTGAATGGTCTGTTATAATTGTGACAAGGGCACATAGCACGAGACTGTAAGGCTTCAAAAGTTCAAGAAAAGAAGCCTCCCTAGTGCAGAAACTGCAATAGGGCAGGCTGTACGCAGAAAGAGTGTAGGAATAAGCACTGAGAAAAGGGAGAAGACAGGTTACATGAAGTTAAAGTTTATGCTATAATCCGCTGTTTAATTGCAACAAAATGATTCACAAACAGACTGAATGCTGGGGATGGCAGAGGTCGGCAGGTGAAAGAAAATGTTCTACCTGTGGTCGCATGGGCCACCTGCAGCGTAATTGCTGGTTCAATAAGTCAGAGAGTGTCTCTTGAAATAGGCAGGTTAACGACTCGAAAGAGAAAGGGCCGTCCTCCCAAAACTCTTAAACGTACGGAAGAGCAGAAAGGGAGAAGAACTAGTGACAAAGGTTTAAACAAAAGAGGGACCGCCAGATTGGGCCGAAGAATGAGTCCCAAGAAATAGGAGGCCCATGGAAGGGTCCAGCTATTCAAGTGAAGGGAAAGTCACGTACTCCACTCCAAAGTAAGGGCAATGCCTATGAAAGGCATAATAGATGTAAAAGTGAGAGTTGTTCTGAGAACACTCGGCTAGCGAGTAATTTGGAGCAGTCCCGAAGGGAACATGACCTGACTGGTTCCACTGAGGTCTGTATTTGAGGACGGAAAAGGCCTTATAGTTTTCTTGTGGATACAGGGGCTGATGTGAGCCTCATACGAGAGAGGGCTGTGCGAAAAGAAGAAATAGACTACCGTAAACCAACGATAGAATTGCATGGTGTGACTGGCCAAACTTCTTGTACTAAAGGGAGTGTTATTTTGAAAATAGGAGACTCCTCTCCCGAATTTTATGTTGTAGGAGACAAGTTTCGATTGTCTGTCGTTGGTCTAATAGGGAGAGACCTGTTACAGGAAAGTGTTATAAATTGCCGTGATGGTTATGTAGAGATTTTTTAAGAAGATTCTCGTTGGGCATGAGTGTTCGGGAAGTGTGTAGGGCACTTGTACCTCATAGTAAAATCCCAAACACTGTAGAGGGCAGAATAGAAATTGGTGTACCAGGACAGGAGAATTTACTTCAATTTGTGTTGGATACTGGAAGCAAAGTATCTCTCATAAAATGGCAGTTTGTGCCACCTGATTTGAGGGTTGTCAGGCAGACTGTTTTACAGTTAACGAGTGTAGATTCAGAAGAGATCAGACTCAGAGGGAGAGTAAGGCTCCCAGTGGGAGAGTTGAATGCTAATTTTTACATATTGGTGAGGATGTACATCGTAATAGTGATGGGATTATTGGCAGGAATTTACTAAAAGATAGCATAATAAACTTTAAGGAAGGCTATGCCATTGTAAAGGGAAACCAGTATTACATGACAGAGAATAGTGCTAGAGTTCATACCATCTGTCTCAAACCCAGGACAGAGATGATTGTCGAAGTAAGAACAGACAAAGAAGAGGCAGAAGGTGTGATTGATAAGCAAGAAATTCTGCCAGGGGTGTACATATCAAGCTGTATAATGAGGGCTTGTAATCGTAAGGCTTTAGTGAGTATGTTAAACATGAGAGAGACTGAAGTTACACTGACTGACAGAGCAAATGCAACACCAAGAAGGAGTGGTCAGAACTTTATGCCAATTGCAGGGTAGACTGACGTCACTGAGGTATGCTCATGATGTGAAATGCGCCGCTGTGCTGCGCACGTAGCGAACGATAAATGGGACACGGCGTTGGCGAATGGCCCACTTCGTACTGTGATTTCTCAGCCGACAGTCATTGTAGAACGTGTTGTCGTGTGCCACAGGACACGTGTATAGCTAAGAATGCCAGGCCGCCGTCAACGGAGGCATTTCCAGCAGACAGACGACTTTACGAGGGGTATGGTGATCGGGCTGAGAAGGGCAGGTTGGTCGCTTCGTCAAATCGCAGCCGATACCCATAGGGATGTGTCCACGGTACAGTGCCTGTGGCGAAGATGGTTGGCGCAAGGATATGTGGCACGTGCGAGGGGTCCAGGCGCAGCCCGAGTGACGTCAGCACGCGAGGATCGGCGCATCCGCCGCCAAGCGGTGGCAGCCCCGCACACCACGTCAACCGCCATTTTTCAGCATGTGCAAGACACCCTGGCTGTTCCAATATCGACCAGAACAATTTCCCGTCGATTGGTTGAAGGAGGCCTGCACTCCCGGCGTCCGCTCAGAAGACTACCATTGACTCCACAGCATAGACGTGCACGCCTGGCATGGTGCCGGGCTAGAGCGACTTGGATGAGGGAATGGCGGAACGTCGTGTTCTCCGATGAGTCACGCTTCTGTTCTGTCAGTGATAGTCACCGCAGACGAGTGTGGCGTCGGCGTGGAGAAAGGTCAAATCCGGCAGTAACTGTGGAGCGCCCTACCGCTAGACAACGCGGCATCATGGTTTGGGGCGCTATTGCGTATGATTCCACGTCACCTCTAGTGCGTATTCAAGGCACGTTAAATGCCCACCGCTACGTGCAGCATGTGCTGCGGCCGGTGGCACTCCCGTACCTTCAGGGGCTGCCCAATGCTCTGTTTCAGCAGGATAATGCCCGCCCACACACTGCTCGCATCTCCCAACAGGCTCTACGAGGTGTACAGATGCTTCCGTGGCCAGCGTACTCTCTGGATCTCTCACCAATCGAACACGTGTGGGATCTCATTGGACGCCGTTTGTAAACTCTGCCCCAGCCTCGTACGGACGACCAACTGTGGCAAATGGTTGACAGAGAATGGAGAACCATCCCTCAGGACACCATCCACACTCTTATTGACTCTGTACCTCGACGTGTTTCTGCGTGCATCCCCGCTCGCGGTGGTCCTACATCCTACTGAGTTGATGCCGTGCGCATTGTGTAACCTGCATATCGGTTTGAAATAAACATCAATTATTCGTCCGTGCCGTCTCTGTTTTTTCCCCAACTTTCATCCCTTTCGAACCACTCTTTCTTGGTGTTGCATTTGCTCTGTCAGTCAGTGTAAATTTGAGAGCCCGTTGTTTAGCATTCAAGAATTTGGGCCCATTGAATCCTCTGAGGGGCTGCAGTCGAAGGAAGTAAATCGGGTGATTCAGGTGCAAAAGGCTAGTGAAAAATCCTTAGAACAGAGAGTAATAGAACAATTAAGAATAGATCATTTAGCACCGAAGGATAAGGAGCAATTGTATGCTATATGTGCTGCATACAATGACATATTTCATTTAGAGGGTGATAAGTTAATATACATGGATTTATTACAGCATGAAATTCGAATTAGTGAAAATCAGCCTCCAATTAACATGAGACCCTATAGGGTACCCGAATCTCAGAAGGACGAAGTTCAATGGCAGATAGATAAAATGCTGGAAGATGAGATAATTATTCCTAGTACCTCAGCTTGGAGCGCTCCACTGTTGCTCGTGTCAAAGCGAATGGATGCCTCAGGGAAACAGAAGTATCTTGTGTGTATAGAGTAGATTATAGAGGTTTGAACTCTGTTTCTATTGGTTCTGTTTATCCATTGCCATTAATTTTGGAGTTGTTAGATGCGCTAGGGAAGGCCCGTTACTTTTCAACATTGGATTTAGCGTCAGGCTACCATCAAGTATTACTGAGACCTGAAGGCCGTGAGAAGACGGCATTCTCCGCCTTAGGTAAGCATTATGAGTACTTACGATTGCCGATAGGTTTGAAAAATGCTCCTAGTACATTCGTGAGGTTAATGAATGTAGCAATGTCCGGGTTAATCGATGTAAAATATGTGATTTACCTTGATGATACCTTGCCGTACGCTAATTCTATTGAGGAACACAATCAGAGACTTAAAGATGTGTTCCAGAGATTGAGGGAATGCCAGCTGAAGCTGCAGCGAGATAAATGTGAATTCCTTAGAACAGAAGTAGCATTTCTAGGTCACATTATCACTGCTAACGGGGACAGCCAGTCGAGCGAAAGGTTGAGGCAGTGAGAAAATTTCCCAGGCCTACAACTACTAAACAGTTGAAAGGATTTTTTAAATAATAATGATGTTATTTGCTTTACGTCCCACTAACTACTTTTATGGTCCTTGGAGACACCGAGGTGCCAGAATTTAGTCCTGCAGGAGTTCTTTTACATGCCAGTAAATCTACCGACACGAGGCTGTTGTATTTGAGCACCTTCAAATACCACTGGATTGAGCCAGGATCGAACCTGCCAAGTTGGGGTTAAAAGGCCAGCGCCTTAACCGTCTGAGCCACTCAGCCTGATGAAAGGTTTTTTAGGTTTGAGTAGGTTTTAACATTGGTTCATCCCTGAATATAGTAAGATAGCAAAACCTCTGTATGAACTTCTAAAGAATAATGTCCCTTATGTGTGGACAGATAAACAGGAGAGAGCTTTCTGTACTTTGAAACAGAAGTTGACAGAGATACCCATCTTACAATATCCAGATTTTGAGAGACCATTTATCTTAACTACTGATTCCAGTAGCGAAGCTTTAGGAGCAGTTCTTTCACAGGGTGAGTTAGGCAAGGACTTGCCAATAGAATACGCTAGTAGAACTTTAAACAAGGCAGAAAGAAATTACTCAGTTACCGAGAAGGAATTACTTGCTATTGTCTGGAGCATAAAGTATTTTAGACCGTACCTGTTTGGACAGCACTTCACCATGGTCACAGACCATAAACCTTTAAAATGGGTATTCATTGTACAGGACCCTTCTTCCAGGTTAATGAAATTTAGAATCAAACTAGCTGAGTATGATTTCACCATTGTATACAAGACAGGGAAGACATATAAGAATGCAGATGCATTAAGCAGGATCCCCACGAAACCCGAGAAGGCAGTAAGAGTGGTAGATTCTGAAGGGCAAGATTCCCACCAACAGATAGGTGACCAAGGAAAGGTCGATAGTTGGAATGAGATGCGAGAGCAGAGAGGTCAGGAAATGAGGATTTAGCTCAGGACTCTAATTCTGAGGACACAAAAGCAGAGGAAGTTGAGTCTGATGGGGAGAAGAGCTTGCCTAATGTTGTAACAAAGGAGCTAACTAAAGAGGAGAAGTTAGCTATCTTGCAGGAAGCGCATAATTCTCTTGTTGGTGGTCATCAGGGTATTACCAGAACTCTAGCGCGAATCAAAGATGTTTACCACTGGCCGAACATGAAGAAGGGTGTAGAAGCTTTTGTACGCTCATGTCCTTCATGTCAAAAGAATAAAATTGTAGGTCCAGAAATTAGGGCGCCAATGTTCATTACAGATACACCCAGTACAGAATTCGAGAAGGTAGCGTTAGACGTGATGAGACCTCTTCCTGTAACCGAGAGATAACACAGATAGATACTTACCTGTCAAGATCAGTTGTCTAAATATGTAATAGCAAGTCCAATGGTTAATCAAGAAGCAGATACCATAGCAAGGACCTTAGTAATGAACGTGATTAGCATATTTGGAATTCCAAGTGTTATTTTGACTGATATGGGTAGTAATTTTATGAGTCAAACTTTTAAAAGATTGTGTAAAATTTTGAGGATAGAAAAATTTTATATGACAGCTTTCAGGCCACAATCTAATGGTAGCATAGAACGAGTGCATAGAACGCTCACTGAATATTTGAGACATTACATATGTAAATATCAGAATGATTGGGTCGAATATCTATCCACTGCCATTTCTGTGTATAATACATTGCGTCACACTAACACAGGTTTCACTCTGTATGAGTTAGTATTCGGGCGGAAGGCGAACATACCAGGAATATTGCAGAAAAGACCTGAGGTAACCTACGAGTACCAAAATGTGGTAGAAAACTTAACCCGTAGGTTACAAGAAAATTGTGAGATTGCACAGAAAACCTTAATCCAAAATAAAGAGAAACAGCGGTATGCCAAAATGCAGCATGAAGTAACCTGTCAAGTGGGTGATCAGATACTGCTTAGGAATGAGACATTACGGCGAGGATGGAGTTCCAAATTTTCCCAGCCGTACAGAGGTCCATATGTGGTAGAGAAAGTTGAAAGCGTGAACTGTCTCTTGAGAATTAATAACAAGGGGAAGATAATTAAAGTATATAAAAGTAGATTGAAATTATACATTTGAGTTGGGCTGAGAAGTTGAGAATCATTTGGCTCCTTCTGGTAACAAGTGCGTAGGGATATTTAGTAAGAGCCTAGGGATTTTATTACGCAGTGCACGTTGCGTGTATCTGTATGAACTCATCAGAAACGGCTATGTGAGACGAGGCCACAGTACAGATGTAACTTCGCAATTCTAGGAGATCGTAGGTCGATCCCCAATATTTTCATGTTATATATAGGAAAGCCACTAGAAGATGGAGAGATATTAGTGTCATTTACATAGTTGAAAGCTATAACTCTAATATGAAACGTGTCCTACAATACATCACTTGCAGATCTTCAGACAGTTTGAAGAGGTTATGCCTGTAAATGAAAGAACACATGTTATGAATAGGGGCTGCCTGGTCGAGGCAGTAAAGGCGTGCTCGGTTCGCCTGGAAGGACATGGGTTCGAATCCCCGCCAGGAAGTCGTAAAATTTAAGAAACAAGATTTCCATTTTTGGAGGTGCATATGGCCATGAGGTTCACTCAGCCTACACCAAAATGAGTACCAGGTTAATTCCTGGGGGCAAAGGCGGCCGGGTCCAGAGCTAACCACTCTACCCCATCAAGTGCCGAGGTTAAGGATAGTGGAAACCTTTACCTTCTACTCCTCCAAGGGCCTTCATGGCCTGTATGGAGATGACTTTGCTTTAAATGTTATGAATAAGCAATAGTGAAAGCTTACAGATGTTTGTTGGCAGAGAAGTGGACTAGAGAAAGTGAGAGTGAATACGTTCATCCTAGTGAGTTCAGTCCAGGCAATAAAACACACCCATTGCTCTATGGTTAGATGTTTCGATGAATGAGCCCATTCCTTATGTTGGCAGTAAACAAGATGTAATTCTATTTGCCTTTGTGGCATCGGGCAGGCACAAACAACATATAGACAGTTGGAGATGTAGAGCGAAAGACAAATACACACACAGAGTAGTGCCACGGCTAGTATTGTCTCTCGTAGCAGGCGAGAAAAGAATTCTTTCTTTTCCATCTTGTTCTTATGCTGTCTATCTAGATAGAGACAAGATATCTTCTTACTCTTTTCATTTCCAAAAGAACATGTGTGGCTGAGTTGATTAGTTGAATGCAGGTGCAGTACTATTGGTTGCAGTAGCCACAAGGTTGGCAAATCCTATCTACTCCAAGTTCAAATGAGCGTGCATTTCACTACCTTCCTCCGGTGAGGACCTCACTTACTTCTTTTGAGAGTAGAAGCAATGATGATGAAAGATGATTTGAGAAGCAGATTTTTTCTATAGCAAACCACAAAAGCATCTTAACTACTTTTGATTTACAAAGGGAACTGTTGTAAGAGAGAAATCATTTGTATGTGAATGTGACGAATTTGCAGGTGTAGATTTAATGAAAGGATAGATTATCCAGTGTTATTAATCTCACATGTGGAGAACTTGTATCACTATTGTAGTGTTCATAATTTAAGATGATATGGCTCTATCATCAAACAGTCTGCTGAATAGTTAGTTGATACACAACTACAACTCCTGTAATAAAGTATTGATATGGAAATGCAAACTCCCAGAGTATAGCAGGAAATTTTTTCAGTTGCAGGACATTTCATTGGAGGTGCGAGATGGAGACTTTCGCATGGAAAGTAGTTTTGATCATAACAGTCATTCACCTAATGACATATGGAATTATCATGGAACAAGCATTAGATTTTCAAGTGTTACCATATGAGAAAACCCCAGGGATATAGTTTAAAGATCAGGGAGATGTGGCTATATCCACAGTAGATTAGAAATTAGTTACTTATGTGAATGTAAGTAAATTAAATGATGTATTTCGAGTTGTTAAACAGAACATGCAGAAAACACAAACACTGTATAATCAGTTGCCACAAGAATTAAACCACACTTGTCACCGCGACATACAGTTAGAGATTAATCGTTTACAGAAGACACAAGAATTAAAAGAAGTAATTAAGCAGTTTACTCGGAGTACTGAGAAATGTAAGAAATGTGGGATATTTAGCTTCATTGGCACTGTGTCAAAAACTATATTCGGTATTTTAGATCAGTGCGACTTGGATTTTTTTTAAAGGGACAATATCTGACTTAGAAAGAGAACAGATATATATGTTCACAGTAGCTAAAGTACAGATGGCAGTGGTCAGATCTACACTACAATCTATGAATAGTACTTTTTATGATGTGACAGCCAATGAACTAAAATTGAATCAGAATTTAGAATACATTCAAAATTTTCTTCAGAATGAAACAAGACAGTTAACACAGTTATTTACACTGTTAGAAATTGAGATAGCGGTTAACAGACACTTAATCAAGATAGAGAATCTTGTATCGCAACTATATGAACATTATCAGGTGGTTGATACTGGAATGATGTATGCTCAAGTAGGCATAATATACATGCAAATTTTGAGCCCTGTTGAGATAATAAAGGCATATAAGGAGTCACGAGAACAGTTTCCATTAGGAATGACCCTACCATTTGAGCTGGCTACAACTCAAGCACAATTGATTTATAAGATTGTGGATTTTACAGCATTTATTAACAAAGATATGCTAGTGTACATTGTGTTAATGTCGCTCAGTGATAAGAAAATCTTTAAGTTATATGAAATACTTCCTTTTCCTACTACAGTTAGAGATCAAAAGGATCAATTTGTAAGTGTACAAATATAAAAGTACTTTATGCTCATAGACTCTGAACAACAATTCCATACTTATCCAAGCAGAAACCAAATAAACAATTGTAAACTTGTAACTAAAATGTCTAGAGTGTGTAAATCAGAATTCATAATGAAAATGGTTCATGGAACAGAAGAATGTGTAATTTTGTTGTATGAAGGTGTTAATTCAATACCCGAAAGTTGTAAAAAGAATGTAGTGCACATAACAGAGTTAATACGGTTACCTATAGACACACATAAGTATTTGTATTTACCTCCTAAAACAGTAAAGGTAACAGTTGTCTGTAAAGAAACTAGTGATGTATTATTAAATGGTACAGGTATATTGATATTGTATGAACCTTGAACAGTTTTGGGGTAAGACACTAGAATCAAAACTATTAATAATGTTAATACTAATTATGGGAAGGATATAGTACCCAGTATACCTCTTGAGTATGACTGTTGTGATTATTTCAATTCTAAAATCAGATTACAAGATTTAAATGTAAAAGAAAATGTGCTACATAGTCTCCTAACACATGTAGATGATTTAAAACATGCTGGTAGAAAGGTATAGGAAGTGGAGACCTCAATCAGGGATCAAGAGAAAGAGTTGAAAGTTGATGTCAATTCAGGTCTCAGTGTGTATAAGATAATTATTTGGACAATAGTAACTCTAGTGGCGATTTTAAGCATATTAATCTGTTGCAAATATTGCCCATGTTTAGCTGGGACATATCATAAAAAATATTGGGATCATACTACTGGATGTTGCACAAAGATTTGTGTTAAACAGAAGATAGTAAACGAAAAATCATTTAAAAGCAAAGTTATCAGATGATGATTTGATAGTACATTTTGAGAGACCTCAACCAGTTGAGAGTCGAGGGAGTATTCATGAAAGGGAAATCTCAGATGATTCCTCAGAGATAGTCACTGGTATTACAGTGTACACAACCCGTAGTACAAGATCCCATGAGAAAATGAGACTGTAAATCAAAAGGTACTCCTCGCAGTAAATAAGTGTTACCAAACAAAATAATATATGATGACAGAAATGGTTGAGGAGAGTGGACAGAAATGTTCACATCAAGTGGACGCAAACATTTCTTCCCTGGCAAGGGAAGTGTCACAACTGCATGTCGCAACGTGCCCCCTTTCATGTCTCAGTGCCGAGCGAACAGACTCGAGCGAGTCTCAAATCCATGACCTCCGAGGCCAAGGAAATTGAGTATTGATCTAGAGTTTTTATGATCATGTAACAGTAGCAAGAAGTTATAGTGTTTCAAATGTTGAGTGATAATTTTATTAAGTGAAAAATTAAGAGTATTCAAAACATAAGACTTCATACAAGTTTTACTTGAAGCAAACTGGTGTAATGTTGTGCAATAGTCAGCTACACGACATCAGTGTAAAATAGAAAATGCAAAAGAAAGTTATGCAAGTGTTTCTAGAAGCGAATAGAAGCAAATATCGCATAGATTGTTGACACAGTAAGAAATGAATTGTTCGAGGGAATTCCATGACACTCCCCATTAGTTAGTGGGAGGAACTCATGAACCAATCCGACTTAAAAACATCTTACTTCTCGAGAAGTAGAGGGGAAAAGTTTCGAGAGGCTTCGAACATAAGATATAGGGAATGATACTTCGAAAGTTCCGGGAGAATCTGTCCGACTACCGTGCGAACATTATGTGTGTACGTCACCAAGGGAGAGAAACTGTCCAGCTTCCATACAAGTAACATGTGTGTGTGGCTGTGAGCCAGAATAGAACAGAATTTGTAGGTTATGTAGGTAGCAGTGAGCCGCAGAATCAGTTAAAATATGGCTAGGCAAAACGGTCTAGACATTGTAATGGGTTATGCGAGGCAGTGAAGGAATCACTTTGTACAACATAGTTAGCAGGCTGCTAGTGCAAAGACTTAGAGCTGCAACGACACGAACATCAAACTGTTTGTCAGGAAGGCCGAGTGTCATAGCGAGCATAGCGAGCCTATCCTATCAGTAAACATAACCTTGTAGTCAGAACTGTTGGGAGATAAGACTACTCTGATCTAAGACGGAGTTTGAGGGTGTTGTGTTCGAGTCCCGGGGTTACACATCCACTTAAACTAAACATTGCATCACTGAACACAACTACGGTATTGTGGGCGCAGAGAAGAAGTCAAGAGAGAAGACAACGCAGATGATTGAAGGAATCTTCAATCAAAAGCTAAGTAATCACCAAGTTTTTTAAGGTTTGGTCTTATTGAATTACAGAGGTAAATGAACTGGATAGTCAAGGACTATGAGAGAGACTATTTAACGAAGAGCTATAAGTGTATCAGTACAAAGATTTTCAGGTTTCTCAATTGTACAATTTGTAAATAGATGATGTGTGCCTATCTAATTAATACAGGTGAAGGGAAGAGAGAGAGAGCGTGTGTGTGTGTGTGCGCGCGCGCGCGCGCGCGTGCATGCGTGGGTGGGAGCGCATGTGTGTGTGTGATCTTGTTATTTGTAAGATTAAGCTCCGAAAAGTCCAAACCCAAGTCCCCAGCCTGCTGTATCCTTAGGGGTCACGACATGTATGATGTATTAAAAATCATATTAGACATACAAAATAAAATGTTAGTTGGATAGATTTTTAAAAACCATGATGAAAGTTAAAAAATACTTTGAAATGTTGATCGTTAAAACAGTCTTGAGCTGGAAGTCTTTCTGCTTCAATGCTTTTTGTTGTCCTTTGGTGTGGATCAACTGGTATCTGTATACTGTTGGCTTAGTTTTTGTGTTCTGACATGGGCTGATGTACATAAGCATTATTGAAGTTGAACCTTCTGATTTTAGTCTGTAAAATCGGTAATACAAATCAAATTAGGGTTGAAAAGTGGTGAATAACAGGAATAACATTTAGATTAAGTTATGAAGAACGAAAATTAACTTACGTTACATGGCCCCCTTGTATCACCCATGTTCTCTGATTATGGGGTCCAGCTCTCGACTGACTTGCTCCCACATTCGAGACGTAAGACGTGTTGCTGCAAGGAAGTGGAGTGGGGAAATGGGGTGAGGCTTGTGGGAGAATAGGAGTATGCTGAATAATGTGGGCGGTGACTGAAACAGAGTGTAATAATTGTGAGTTTTTATGTTTCTGTTTTTTACTACAAATGATCGGAATAAAAGTTTCCCATATTACGTTCTTTTTTCAGTTGTCTCATTTAAGTTAATTGCTGGGTTCTTATATTGATCCATACTGATGTAAAAATTCTCTAAAATGTTGAGTAGTGGACCTTTTTGTTTGCGTTATAGAATTTTTTTCAAGCGGGAGGAAGTCATTCGAAAGCTGGACTCCATAATCAGAGAACATTCCAAGATGGCGACTACTGTGTGTGAGTCTGTGATATCCGTAGTAGATAATGGTGTAAGATGCAGTGAAAAATGTGGCAAATGCAGAAGAGTAGTTAAAAATTGGATTCTGTGTCATAAGTGTGATGAATGGTACCATTTTCGTTGTGCAAATATTGTAAATAGGACTGATATTGAAGAAAGTGAGTGGCTGTGTCCCGAGTGTAAACAAACTGATAGTGAGGCAGAACAAGAAGAAAGAGAGACTTACGAAACTATAATTAAGATTTTAGGAGTGCTACAAGAGGACTTATGCGCTCTGAAACATGAAAATGAATGCTTAAAGGACAGAATAAAGAAACTGGAAGATAAAGAAGACATTGGAGAAGAAAGATCGCCGTGGACGGAAGTGACGCGTGGCCATTTTAGGCCTAATGTTAAACATATGGGAGAAACTACGTACAACTTAAAACCGGGAAAAAACTCTTTGCAGTGCCAAAATAGATTTCAGTTATTGCAGCAAGTTCCAGAAGAAGACACACCAAGTTTTCCAAATAATTTTAAATCCAGTGGAGGTAAGAAAACCAACCGAAAGTCAAGATCGCCAAAGATTCATCTCTACGCAGACAGTCAAGGGTGGGGTATGGCAGAAGGCATCAAGGATGAGCTGCAGAATCCAGAGACTGAGGTTTTAGGACTAATAAAACCAGGTGCCAAAACTGAAGACGTCCTTTCAAGTTGTGGATCTGTGTTAGAGAAGGACAATTATGTGGTGATTGTGAGTGGTACAAATGACATTGCTGCAAATGAAGGTGAGGAACTAATTACGACTCTCAGAGGTAAGATTTCCAAACTACCTGACTCAAAAGTAATTGTAGTAAATGTGCCACCCAGGTATGACCTTTTAGAGGACTCATGTGTGAACAAAGCTGTACATGATGTAAATATAAAAATCAAGAGATTATGTAAGAGTTTTAGAAATGTCTATGTAGTAGATACTTTAGGTCTTGGCAGGCAAATGTTCACTAGACATGGGTTACATCTAAATGGTAATGGAAAAGCAACTCTCTGTAGACAAATTGCTACAATTATCAACAGAGATTTGCAAACTAATCGGTACTTAAGAAAACCCATACCACTAAACTGGCACATACAGGGAAACTTACCAGAAAACCCAGACCCTTAAATCAAGATCTATGTACAAGGATCTGGGTTCCAGGGAAGTTCTCAACTCATGAGTCAAACGTTACCCAATTGCAACAGTCAAGTTTTAGGGAGGAAGGAGGTCTGAGATTGCTCTTGGTAAATTGTCAGAGTGTAGTAAATAAACAATTAAAATTCGGTACATTGATGGAATCTTATGAGACGGATGTGGTGATAGGAGTGGAATCGTGGTTGAGAGAAGGGGTGGGTAATACAGAAGTATTTCCAGAAGGGTATACAGTCTATCGTAGAGACCGAGGAGATAAAAAAGGAGGAGGGGTATTTATTCTGGTGAAGGAAACTTATTGTTCGCATGAATGGTTTACTGATGAAAGGGATGAAATATTGGGGATAAAATTAGTTTGTGATAATATGAAGGAGGTGAGAATTATAGGAACATATAGGCCTGGAAGAGAGGAAAGAGATATGGAAATATTTGAGAAAATAATAGATTATACCTCCTCTACGAACCATGTGACCTTGCCGCGGTGGGGAGGCTTGCGTGTCCCAATGATGCAGATAGCCGAGCCGCAGGTGCAACCATATCGGATGGGTATCTGTTGAGAGACCAGACTAACGAATGGTTCATCGAAAGGGGGGTAGCAGCCTTTCGGTAGTTGCAAGGGCGGCAGTCTAGATGATTGACTGATACGGCCTTGTAATAATACTCATCATGGCTTAGCTGTGTTGATACTGCTACACGGCTGAAAGCAACGGGAAACTACAGCCGTAACCACCTCCCGAGGACATGCAGCTCTCTCTGTATGAATGATGTACTGATGATGGCTTCCTCCCGGGTAAAATATTCCGGAGGTAAACTAGTCCCCCATTCGGATCTCCGGGTGGGGACTACACGAGAGGGGGCGATCATCAGGAAGATGGATACTGACATTCTGCGAGTCGGAGCGTGGAATGTTAGAAGTTTGAATCGTTGTGGTAGGTTAGAGAATCTGAAAAGGGAGATGGATAGGCTAAAGTTAGATGTAGTTGGTATAAGTGAAGTACGTTGGCAGGAAGAACAGGATTTTTGGTCAGGCGACTACCGAATTATCAACACGAAATCAAACAGGGGTAATGCAGGAGTTGGTTTAATAATGAATAAGAAAATAGGGCAGCGGATAAGCTACTATGACCAGCATAGTGAAAGAATTATTGTCGCCAAGATAGACACCAAACCAATGCCCACCACAATAGTGCAGGTCTATATGCCTACTAGTTCAGCGGATGATGAAGAATTTGAAAGAATATATGAGAAGATAGAAGATTTAATACAATATGTCAAAGGTGACGAGAATCTAATTGTGATGGGAGACTGGAACGCAGTGGTAGGCCAAGGAAGAGAAGGTAGCACAGTAGGAGAATTTGGATTGGGACAAAGGAATGAAAGAGGAAGTCGGCTGGTTGAATTCTGCACTGACCATAATTTAGTCCTCGCCAATACTTGGTTCAAACACCACAAACGACGGCTGTATACGTGGACGAGACCTGGAGACACTGGAAGGTATCAAATAGACTTCATTATGATTAGGCAGAGATTCAGAAACCAGGTGTTGGATTGCAAAACTTTCCCAGGAGCAGACGTGGACTCTGACCACAACTTGTTGGTCATGAAATGCCATCTGAAGTTGAAGAAATTGAAGAAAGGAAAGAATGCAAAAAGATGGGATCTAGACAAGTTGAAAGAAAAGAGTGTGATGGATTGTTTCAAGGAACATGTTGCACAAGGACTAAATGAAAAGGCCGAAGGAAACACAGTAGAGGAAGAGTGGAGAGTCATGAAAAATGAAGTCAGTAGGGCTGCTGAAGAAATGTTAGGAAGGAAGAAAAGATCAACTAAGAATCAGTGGATAACTCAGGAGATACTAGACCTGATTGATGAACGACGAAAATACAAGAATGCTAGAAATGAAGAGGGCAGAAAAGAATACAGGCGATTAAAGAATGAAGTGGATAGAAAGTGCAAGGTAGCTAAGGAAGAATGGCTGAAGGAGAAGTGCAAGGATGTCGAAGGCTGTATGGTCCTGGGAAAGGTAGATGCTGCATACAGGAAAATCAAGGAAACCTTTGGAGAAAGGAAATCTAGGTGCATGAATATTAAGAGCTCAGATGGAAAGCCACTTCTAGGGAAAGAAGACAAAGCAGAAAGATGGCAGGTGCATATCCAACAGTTGTATCAAGGTAACGATGTAGATAATTTCGTTCTGGAACATGAAGGGGCTGTTGATGCTGATGAAATGGGAGACCCAATTTTGAGGTCAGAGTTTGACAGAGCTGTGAGTGACCTAAATAGGAACAAGGCACCTGGAATTGATGATATTCCCTCTGAATTACTGACTGCCTTAGGAGAAACCAGCATGGTAAGGTTATTTCATTTAGTGTGCAAGATGTATGTGACAGGAGATGTCCCATCCGATTTTCGGCAGAATGTTCTTATACCTATTCCCAAGAAAGCCGGTGCTGACAGGTGTGAAAACTACCGCACTATTAGTTTAGTATCTCATGCCTGCAAAATTTTAACACGTATTATTTACAGAAGAATGGAAAAACAAGTTGAAGCTGAGTTGGGGGAAGATCAATTTGGCTTCAGAAGAAATGTAGGAACACGTGAAGCAATCCTGACTTTACGTCTGATCTTAGAGGATCGAATCAAGAAGGACAAGCCCACGTACATGGCATTCGTAGATCTAGAAAAGGCATTCGATAATGTTGATTGGACCAGGCTATTTATGATTCTGAAGATGATAGGGATCAGATACCGAGAACGAAGAATTATCTACAACCTGTATAAAAATCAGTCTGCAGTGATAAGAATCGAGGGCTTTGAAAAAGAAGCAGCAATCCAGAAAGGAGTGAGGCAAGGCTGCAGTTTGTCCCCTCTCCTTTTCAATGTTTACATAGAACAGGCAGTAAAGGAAATCAAAGAGAAATTTGGAAAGGGAATCACAGTCCAAGGAGAGGAAATCAAAACCTTGAGATTTGCGGATGATGTTGTTATTTTATCTTAGACTGCAGAAGATCTCGAGAAGTTGCTGAGTGGTATGGATGAAGTCTTAGGTAAGGAGTACAAGATGAAAATAAATAAGTCCAAAACAAAAGTAATGGAGTGCAGTCGAACGAAGGCAGGTGATGTAGGAAATATTAGATTAGGAAACGAAGTCTTAAAGGAAGTAGATGAATATTGTTACTTGGGTAGTAAAATAACCAACGATGGCAGAAGTAAGGAGGACATAAAATGCAGACTAGCACAAGCAAGGAAAAGCTTTCTTAAGAAAAGAAATTTGCTCACTTCAAACATCGATATCGGAATTAGAAGGATGTTTTTGAAGACTTTTGTGTGGAGTGTGGCATTGTATGGAAGTGAAACATGGACGATAACTAGCTCAGAAAGAAAGAGAATAGAAGCTTTTGAAATGTGGTGTTACAGAAGAATGCTGAAGGTGAGATGGATAGATCGAATCACGAATGAAGTGATACTGAATCGAATTGGTGAGAGGAGATCGATTTGGCTAAATTTGACGAGAAGAAGAGATAGAATGATAGGACACATCTTAAGACACCCAGGACTTGTTCAGTTGGTTTTTGAAGGAAGTGTAGGTGGCAAGAACGGTAGGGGTAGACCAAGGTATGAATATGACAAACAGATTAGAGCAGATGTAGGATGCAATAGTTACGTAGAAATGAAAAGGTTAGCACAGGATAGGGTGGCATGGAGGGCTGCATCAAACCAGTCTATGGACTGATGACTCAAACAACAACAATAGATTATACTCATAAAAACAATAATGATACGGTAATAATTGGGGGAGATCTAAACTTGCCTGAAGTTGAATGGAATGGAGCTGCAAGTGAAGCCCATGAACAGAAACTGGCAAATAAGTTAATTTGGGAGGGAGGATTTACACAAGTAGTACAAGAACCAACTCGTCTCAATAACTTGCTAGATGTATTCTTGGTTAAACCATGGGAAATTGTTGATAAAACTGAGGTAATTGAAGGAATAGGTGACCATAAGGCTGTAATAATGGATGTAGGACTCGTACCAAAAATGCTTAATAAGAGGGTCACAAAAGACAAGAAATTATACAGAAAAACTAAAGTTGATGAATTTGGGACTTACCTTAAATCACAATTCAGTTGTTGGATAAGTGAAGGGAAAAATGTGGATACACTTTGGGCTAAATTTAAAGGAATAATTTGGGAAGGAGAGAAGAGATTTGTACCTGTTAAGAAGGGTAAAATGACCTCAGACCCTGTTTATTACACAAGGGAAATAAGAAAATTAAAAAGAAAATGTAGAATAGTAAACAGGAAAATCAAAGAAGGTAGGGAGAATAGAGAAACTAGAAAACAACTAATGAGGGAACTGAATAGAGTGAAAAAGGAAGCAAAAGAGAATTATATGAATGGCATTCTTCAAGAGGGTAATGACCACAAAGGGAAATGGAAAAAGCTGTATTCATATATTAGGAATCAAAAAGGAAAAGGAATCCAAATTCCTACAATGGTGGGAGAAGGGGGTGAACACTATTTAACAGATACTGAGAAAGCAAACCTCTTTAGTAGGGAATTCCGAGATTCAGTAGAAGATTGTCAGGACTTGGAAACCGTAACAGAAGATAGAGAGGGAGAGACACAGAGGGAAACAAGAAGCTTCTCATTCACAAATGAAGATATTTTCAGAGAAATCCAACTGCTTCAGCAAGGAAAAGCAGCTGGAAGTGATCAAATTACTGGGGAGGTATTAAAGACAATGGGGTGGTATATAGTGCCTTATTTAAAATTTCTCTTTGACTATGTCATAAATAATAGTGTGATACCAAAGGAATGGAAGGAATCTATAATAATACCAATTTATAAAGGAAAGGGTTATAAAAGGAAACCAGTGAACTACAGACCAATCAGCCTGACCAGTATAGTTTGTAAAATACTGGAGAGTTTAATAGCAAAGTACATCAGAGGGATATGTGATGATAAAAATTGGTTCATGAGGAGCCAGTATGGATTTAGAAAGAAATTTTCTTGCGAGGCACAACTGGTGGGATTTCAGCAGGACATATCAGATCAGTTAGATTCAGGAGGCGAGTTAGATTGCATAGCCATAGATCTTTCCAAAGCCTTTGATAGAGTGGAACATGGAATATTATTAAAGAAATTGGAGGGAATAGGATTGGACATAAGGGTTATACGTTGGATAAGAACATTTCTAAATTCAAGGGTTCAGAAAGTCAAAGTAGGAAATAATATATCACAGGAAGAGAAAGTCTGGAAGGGAATTGCACAGGGTAGTATAATCGGTCCGTTACTTTTCTTAATATACGCAAATGACTTAGGGAACAATATAACATCGAAAATAAGATTGTTTGCAGATGACATAATTGTTTATAGGGAAATAAATAACATTGAGGATTGTTCAGAATTACAAAGGGACCGTGACAGTATCCAGGAATGGGTTGAAGAAAATAATATGAAGATTAATGGAGGCAAATCAACTGTTACAACATTTACAAACAGGAGCTTTAAAACTGAATTTGAATATACTTTGGATGAGGTAGTTATCCCAAAAGATGGCAAGTGCAAATACTTAGGTGTGAGATTTGAAAGTAATTTGCACTGGAAGGGTCATGTTGATGACGTTGTTGGGAAAGCATACAGATCGTTACATGTCATAATGCTACTTAAAGGATGCAACAAAGAATTAAAAGAAAAAAGTTACTTAAGTATGGTTCGTCCATTATTGGAATATGCAAACAGTGTTTGGGATCCTCACCAAGAATACCTAATAAAAGAACTAGATGGTGTGCAGAGGAAAGCAGCAAGGTTTGTAACAGGGGATTTCAGGAGAAAGATTAGTGTATCAGAAATGTTAAAGGAACTTGGGTGGGAAACTTTAAGTAAGAGAAGGGAGAAAAGTAGACTTATAGGATTATATAGAGCCTATACAGGAGAAGAAGCATGGGGAGATATCCGTGAGAGGCTTCGGTTGGAAAATAATTATATTGGTAGAACTGACCACAAGTACAAAATTAGAAGGAATTTTAGCAGAAGCGATTGGGGTAAATTTTCTTTCATTGGGAAGGGCGTGAAGGAGTGGAACAGTTTACCAGGGGTAGTGTTTGATCCTTTTCCAAAATCTGTACAGATATTCAAGAAGAGAATAAACAACAACAGAGATAATAAATTAAATGTTAGAGGGCATTCGACCAGTGCAGGATATTGTAAATAATAAATGTGTGTTATTAAATTAATTCCATCCCCTGGTCTAAGGTGTTTGGACAGCCCAAGTAGGGGACTGCCTGTAGGGGTGAAGTACAGTGGGGACTTCGAGGGCCCTGGGACCGCTACGGTAGCTGTGAAGGCCCTTCAGGAACTCTGAAAAGTGGTGGCAAAAGGGGCTCTGGTTAAGACGCAGCAGGTCGTTATGCTACTTAGGTTCCAAAATTGGTAAAATATAAATATGTAATTAAATTCAATGTTAATTTTAATCTTATACCAGTTGTATAGTATTATTAGAAGTAATTTCACATACCGTACTGTATCTGAGTTGACTATCTTTGTAAGATATTATAAGTAGAATTTTGTAAACAATATAAATTTATTAAGGATGATGTGTGTGTTTAATAGAAAAAATTATTAGCGTAAATTGTATAATATTGTATTCTAGGAAAATTTTCTTCGTCTCCTGTTAATTTAAAATTTAGTGCTTGACAATAATGTATTTTAGTGTACCATTTGCCACCGAGGTAGACACCTCATTTGCAAATAAAGAGATTTTGATTTGATTTGATTTGATTTGATTTGAACACGGTTGATACAAGCGGGCCACGTAGCGTAAGTTAATTTTCGTTCTTTATAACTTAATGTAAATGTTATTCCTCTTAGTCATTACTTTTCAACCTTAATTCAATTTGTATTATCCATTTTACAGACTAAAATCAGACAGTTCAACTTCAATAATGCTTATGTACATCAGCCCATGTCGGAACACAAAAACTAAGCCATCAGTCTACAGATACCAGTTGATCCACACCAAAGGATAACAAAAAGCATTGAAGCAGAAAGTCTTCCAGTTCAAGACTGTTTTAATGATCAACATTTCACAGTTTTTTAAACTTTCAATATGCTTTTTAAAAATCTTTCTAACTAACATTTCATTTTGTGTGTCTCATTTGTTTTATAATACATCATACATGTCTTACTGAGGATGACCCAATGGCAGGTCGAAACATGTTTATTTATGTGTGAATTTTCATCTTAATTGGACGTAAAAAATATGTAGTATTGACCAGGAGGATTAAAATATTTTTTTGTACAATTTTGTAAGAAGTTCAGTGAATGGGTCGCTCGCCAGGATTACTTAATATGAGAACTGGAGGAGATTAAAAGGAAAGCAGCACAATTTTTCTGCATGATTTCGAGAAAAGAGTACTGTTAGGAAAATGATGAAAACTTTGGGCTGGGACAAACTGCCTAACTGAGCGGTATGTTCTGAGGTATCAGTGAATAGATTGTGAACTGTATCATGATTATCCAGTTTAATACTTGATTCTGTCTTTACAACACTTTTCTGTTCAATGTTCTCTGAGCTATGAAACTTATATGTTGAGTTCCATTCCTTTTCTGTTTGGTCTTTCCATTGTTCAAAAACTATCCAGAATAATCGCATAGTTTGGAAATCAATTTCATATTCATGAATATTGTGTAGTACGGAAGTTACTTGACATTCAGAATATTGATATTGATGACTTGTTCCACTGAAATATGAGAGAAAAAACAACACTGGACTGGTCTTCCTGTGTTTATTATCTAGTAGTAGAGAATGGTATCATCGCATGTAGCATGATCAAATTTAACCATGGTATTACTTTCTAACATAGAATGTCTGATAGCTTATTATATTATAAATTAATTAATGTGCATGCAGTTGTTTTTAGAACTGCGAAGTGGTCCGGGAAATGGAGGCTACAACTCCTTCAGGAAAAATGAATTTTTCCTGGGTCTGTGTAACTGCGTCTTTCTTCACGAATGGCGTCTTTGCAGTCCTGAGGTTGCTGAGCTTCGTCCTGATGACTGCACCTTCCAGGAAGGAACTGCAGCTGCTACAACAGATGCAAGAGTTCACAGACGCCTTTGTGATGTAACTAAAATGATGTCTTGGAATAAACCATGTAACTGCTCAGATACCTTGGCTGACAAACCCATCTACAGAGTCACAGGTAAGATATTTTGTCTTTGTCTTGTAACCTATTTGGCTTTATGAGTTAAAGACTTCCAGTCTGATTTCTGGCTCAAAGTTGGCCAACATAAGTTTTGCTGATAGATCAACTAGGTTCATTTTGACCACCTGGTAGGAGAAATGTTGTTACATACTTTCTGCCTTGTGTGGAATATTTCAAACTTAAAGCAATTAAATCAGAAAAATTCTGTGGTTTCTCACTGAATATCTGTAATCATAATCATAATCATAATCGTTAGTGAAAAATTTCATACCGAATCACAGACATGCCAACTCCCCTGATGTAAGCAATAGACTCTTGATTTTTCATCCTTCTTCCCACTGAGATCGAACTCTTGATTTTGAGAGCAGGTTTAGTATTCTTGTACTGTTTAAAAATCCACACTTTCCCTTGGTTCTGTTGACAGCTGGAGAGAACTAATGTTCGGTGGACATTAGTCCAGGGGAAATGAAATCAGTTAATGCTAAAAATGAAATGGCCTATGGCTTTTAGTGCCGGGAGTGTCCAAGGACAAGTTCGTCTTGCCAGGTGAAGGTCTTTTGATTTTATGCCTGTAGGCGACCTACACATTGTAATGAGGATGAAATGATGATGAAGACAACACATACACCCAGCTCCCATGTCAGTGGAATTAACCAATTATGGTTAAAAATTCCTGACCCTGCTGGTAATCGAACCCGGGATCCCTGTGACCAAAGGCCAGCACGCTAACCATTTAATCATGGAGAAGGACAGTTGGTGGTATTCTTAAACATGACAGACACTTTATGGGAAACCTTGTCATTTTATCAATTTCACATAGCAATGAGACAAGTTTTAGCAAATCACAAAGACAAGAACATACAGAGATGAAATCAATGCAAATCAATGCTTTATAAAAAGATAATTTTGGAAATGCTTGTAACCTCAATGTTTGTTCAGTTTTAAACAAGAATTTAGGTCAGAGTTTCTGAAAAGGACTAACACTGCTCAGTGTTGAAAAAAGATCAGCATCAATCACATAGTATTTAGAAAATTGGCGTGTAATGAGTCGTGTTCTAGAGCTCAGATATGTGTAGTATTTTAGTATATATAAATCTATATATATATAAAATAAGAGTTTTGTCTGTGTATTGCTCAGAATTAAAAAAAATAATGATATTTCTGTATTGGTTGTGTTCACAGTAACAAGGAAATGGACTTTTCCTTAATTTCTGTCTGTCTGTATGTATGTAGGTACACGCATCACAAGAAAATGGCTGAAGAGAATGTAATGAAAATCAGTATGTAAAGACAGGGAATGAACCACTACAATCTAGGCCATAAATGATTTTATTCCAAACCCAAACCCCATGGCACTACAGCCCTTGAAGGGCCTTGGCCTACTAAACGACCGCTGCTCAGCCCGAAGGCCTGCAGATTACGAGGTGTCGTGTGGTCATGATTTTATTCACGCTGAGAAAAATGGTAGTTTAGGTGTAGGCCTAGAATTTAATTCTCAAATATTTATGTTATTAGTGGTTCTATCGATAAATACTGCATAACTAAAGTTATATATAATTAAATTTCAGCTCATTTATGTCTTATACATTTTTACTGTACCAGCTATGATAACAGAGATGTTCATGAATTTGTAATTTTATTGCTAAGTCCATATCAACGCCGAGACACGAGAAAATGGGTAAACAGAATTTAATGAAAATCGGTATATAGAGCTGAGGAATAAGAAACTACAGTCAAAGCTATAAAGAATTTTATTAATCCTGGATGAAGTGGTAGTTTAGGGGAAGGCGCCTAAAATATCATTCTTAAATACCTATGTTATTGGTCCTATCGAAAAGTACTAAATATCAAAATTTATACAGAATACAATATCCGATCATTTATGTTTCATATAGTTTTATCGCACCGACTATGATAAGAGTGATATTTGAGAGTCAGAAGAAAACTACATGTAAAGACCTACAATATCGAAAGCTCATTACATTGACTATTGTTTGTTGTGATGTTCTTTGTCTCTTATGCTGCCACTCATATTCGATAGATGGGATTACCGCTAGATACCAAGTATAACAGCCTGCCTCAATATTGGTGGGAAATAGCAGGGGAGTTAGGTAACTTTCTTCTCCAGCATAATATTCCTCTGGTTCATACATTTTCTGATAGGCTACTGCTGGTACGTAACACGCTGGTTCATCATAGTATTCCAGCTATTTGATACCTACTCTGACACACGATTGGATTGATCAATGTGCACAATTAACGGAATAATGGCAGGGGTTCACTTGTGACCTGGTCTATAATTTCGGCCTATTCCACATTATAGCACCACAATTCACTAAATAACTAAAAATTCAACCCTGAAATGACCAGTTTCTTAGGGAAAGCTCTTCCTCTTCACTTTTATTAAATTCTGCATTCATTTTATTCCAAATTAGCAGCCAAGAGGGGTTTTCTCCTCTGGCTTGGAGGAAAAAATGCCTCCAAGACAAATAGAATTTCCCCTGCCATTGTAGTGAATGAAGATTTTCCAACTCATTGGGTACTCCTAGGAAACAGAGAGTAAAAGAACATAGTTTTTTTCCCTCAGACTCTCCACTCCCCCCTCCCCCCACCCCAACCCCCACCCCACCCCCTCCCAAAAGAAAAGGGTGTTCACGGCTCACGGCTGTCTGCAGCCTGGTCATTCCAGCTCTGGAACTTTGGACTGTTAGATCGGCAGCATAATACTGTTCATTAAAAGTGAGAAAGTGTGTGGTTTTTCATCTAATCAAGTATTTCAAATGATAGCATTGCTTTTAATTGCTACATTCCCACTGGTGTCACTGTAATGACCTATGTTGATTTCAGTTGGGAATACCACTAAGGCAGTCTTCTGAGGATGTAAAAAGGCAGGTGAGAGTGAGAGTTTGCCATGATAATGAAAATTCCCCAACTTGGTTGTGACTGATGGTAGGCAAGAGGGCCTACCGTTACAATGAAAATTCGCTAACCAAGTCTTCACATAAAAAAGACGTTTGGTGACTCCCCTGTCGCGTTTCTAGGGTAACATTTAGAGCTATGCAATTTATTACAATCTTACTCACAATGTGTACACCACCTAACCTAGAATTCTGTATACAATATATAATTCTGTAGCGAAGCACAGGTACAGCAGGTAGTATATAATAGAGTAGTAAATTGTGTTAAGCACTCTTGAACTGATGCATGATACTTCATCAGTGATGTGTCGTTACACATTGTGATAGGTCTTGTCTTACTTTTAATACTTGGCACCTCTGCAAATTATCACAACTTCCAAACTGACCGTTTCTGATTTTATGAAGTCTGGTAGAATTCTAGAGAACATAAAGGAAATTATATTTATAAAATGTTTAACTATCAATGACATACAGTATTCACGCATCAGTGGGGTGACCAGATGTCCTCTTTTATCTTGACATGTCCTTATTGTCTGGGGTCCAGGTGGATTATTTATTTTGAATCTGCTTATTTTGGGGTAATCTGTTTTACTGCATCATTTTTACAAGCATTCTTCATTATGCAATGGCATTATCAATATCATATCGATATAGAGAAATGTGCATGCGGTTATACTATGCGTGCCTTGTATTTTGTTAATAGATGCTATTCACCACTCTGTATAATGCATGTTTCTCTCTCAGCAATTCCCTGTCAGAACACTGCTGTTAATGTGCGACAGCTAACAATGTGATAAGTGACAGAAAATTTGGATTTGAAGGATACCTCTTTAAGTGGATGGTGCTGAAAAGTGATACCGGTATTGATCGTTGCGATATTGAAAAATGTATTCTGTATTTCCAAGCTTAGTCTAAATCCTTTCAGATTGATGATGTGAAACCTTTTGATCAATTCTGCGATTTCAAACAGTACCTGAATGAGAGTAGTAATGACCCTGAATTTAGTAAGTTACCCTGTAGTCAGAAATGGGCAAAGTTGATTGTAGTTCAGAGTTATTAAAACTTGCAGAATACTTACTTTCTATATAAGGGCACAATGAAAATGTAGAATGGCTATTTTCATTGATCTCGGTAAGAAACATGCAAAGAATCTGTGAAAATTCTCTTAATGTTTCAATATAATCTAAAGGAATTTACGTGTGTATCTTTTTATATGTTAGACATGCCAAAAGTCCTGAAGGCTTTTGAATCGTCAGAAAAGTACCAGCAAGGTGTGTAAATTAGTTTCATTGTGTAAATTTTGTAAGAATTCACTGTATATTCACTGTGGTTCATGGTGTGGGTTACTGTAGTCACGTCCTAGTTCGTGAACCATGGGCAACGGCTGAGTGGCCTAGTAGGTGGTCCTGAGAGTTGGGATACCAGTTGCTATAGAATGGGAGTGGGCATCTCACACATATTCTGAGTCATGGCCCTCCTTGTGCTCAGGCGGCTAGGACTATACAATCCACCGGTGGTCCATAACCCGTTAGAGGAGAGATCCTCACTTGGACTATGTGTAAGTAGGGTAGCATCCTGCTTCATGAATTACCAAGCTCAGAACATTTTAAGCAAGCCTTGAACCTAGGGGAGTAAAGGAGTTCCACTCCCATTTGACAGGCGAGGGACTCCTTGGAATCAATTTGGCGAACGAAATGGAATTTGATGGGGAGCTATCAATATTAATGGGGCTTATGGAAGAAAGAAAGTAGAACTGGCTGAGTCAGGTAAGGGGAGATAACGAGGAAGAGATAGGAGATTATAAAGTGTACTTGACGGGTGTTAGAAACGGAAGGGCAGAGTATGGGGTAGGACTATTTATCAGGAATACCACTGCATGCAACATAAGTTCTGTTAGGCATGTAAATGAGTGAATGATGTGGGTAGATTTGGCAGTTGGAGGAATTAGGATGAGAATTGTCTCAGTGTATTCACCATGTGAGGGTGTAGATGAGGATAAAGTTGACAAATTTTATGAAGCATTGCGAGTCATCATGGTCAGTGTCAACAGCAAGGATAGAATAGTGCTAATGGGCGATTTCAATGTGAGAGTTGGAAATAGAACTGAAGGATACGAAAGGGTGATTGGTAAATGTGGGGAAGATATGGAAGCTAATGGGAATGGGAAGCATTTGCTGGACTTCTGTGCTAGTACGGGTTTAGCTGTTACGAATACATTCTTCAAGCATAAGGCTATTCACCGCTTACACATGGGAGGCTAGGAGCACCAGATTCATAATAGACTATATTGTAACCGACTTCGAATTCAGGAAATCTGTTAGGAATGTACGAGTTTTCCAGGGATTTTTCAATGATACAGACTACTATCTGATCTGTAGTGAAGTATCTCTAGGCCTAGGTTAGAGAAAGTGAAATCTGTCTGCAAACGAATAAAGGTAGAAAATCTTCAGGATGAGGAAATTAGACAGAAGTACATGGATATGATTAGTGAGAAGTTTCGAACAGTAGACAGTGAGCAGGTTCAGGATATAGAAAGAGAATGGGTGGCATGCAGGGATGCTTTAATAGAAACAGCAAGGGAATGCATAGGAACAACTGTGTGTAAAGATGGGAAAAGGCGAACATCTTGGTGGAATGATGAGGTGAGAGTAGCTTGTAAACGTAAAAAGAAGGCTTATCAGAAATGGCTCCAAACAAGGGCGAGGCAGATAGAGATTTGTGCATAGATGAAAGAAACATAGCAAAACAAATAGTTGTTGAATCCAAAAAATAAGTCGTGGAAACATTTTGGTAATAACCTGGAAAGGCTAGGTCAAGCAGCTGGGAAACCTTTCTGGACAGTAATAAAGAATCTTAGGAAGGCAGGAGAAAAAGGAAAATGAATAGTATTTTGAGTAATTCAGGTGAACTTATAATAGATCCCAGAGAATCACTGGAGAGGTGGAGGGAATATTTTGAACATCTTCTCAACATAAAAGGAAATCTACCTGGTGGTGTTACAAACAGCCAAGCTCATGGGGAGGAGGAAAATGATGTTGGTAAAATTACGCTTGAGGAAGTGGAAAGGATGGTAAATAAACTCCATTGTCATAAAGTAGCAGGAATAGATGAAATTAGACCTGAAATGGTGAAGTATAGTGGGAAGGCAGGGATGAAATGGCTTCATAGAGTAGTAAAACTAGCATGGAGTGTTGGTAAGGTACCTTTAGTTTGGATAAAAGCAGTAATTGCACCTATCTATAAGCAAGGGAACAGGAAGGGTTACGACAACTATCGAGGTAACGCATTGATTAATATACCAGGCAAAGTATTCACTGGAATCTTGGAAGGGAGGGTGCGATCAGTCGTTGAGAGGAAGTTGGATGAAAACCAGTGTGGTTTCAGACCACAGAGAGGCTGTCAGGATCAGATTTTCAGTATGCGCCAGGTAATTGAAAAATGCTACGAGAGGAATAGGCAGTTGTGTTTATGTTTCGTAGATCTAGAGAAAGCATATGACAGGGTACTGAGGGAAAAGATGTTCGCTATACTGGGGGACTATGGAATTAAATGTAGATTATTAAAATCAATCAAAGGCATTTAAGTTGACAATTGGGCTTCAGTGAGAATTGATGGTAGAATGAGTTCTTGGTTCAGGGTACTTACAGGGGTTAGACAAGGCTGCAATCTTTCACCTTTGCTGTTCGTAGTTTACATGGATCATCTGCTGAAAGATATAAAATGGCAGGGAGGGATTCAGTTAGGTGGAAATGTAGTAAGCAGTCTGGACTTGGTCTTAACGGCAGATTGTGCCGAAAGCCGGCAGCCTAATATCTTGGAACTTGAAAACAGGTGCAATGAGTATGGTATGAAAATTAGCCTCACGAAGACTAAACTGATGGCAGTAGGTAAGAAATTCAACAGAAGTGAATGTCAGGTTGGTGATACAAAGCTAGAACAGGTTGATTATTTGAAGTATTTAGGTTGTGTGTTCTCCCAGGATGGTAATATAGTAAGTGAGATTGAATCAAGGTATAGTAAAGCTAATGCAGTGAGCTTGCAGTTGCAATCAACAGTATTCTTTAAGAAGGAAGTCAGCTCCTAAGCGAAACTATCTTTACTTCGGTCCGTTTTCACACCAACTTTGCTTTACGGGAGCAAAAGCTGGGTGTACTCAGGATATCTTATTCATAAGTTAGAAGTAACAGACATTAAAGTAGCGAGAATGATTGCTGGTACAAACCAGTGGGAACAGTGGCAGGAGGGTACTCGGAATGATGAGATAAAGGCTAAGTTAGGAATGAACTCGATGGATCCAAAGCTGTAGGCATAAACAGGCTTCGGTGGTGGGGTCATGTGAGGTGAATGGAGGAGGATAGGTTATGTAGGATAATAATGGACTCTGTTATGGAGGGTAAGAGAAGTAGAGGGATACCAAGATGATGATGGTTAGTCTCAGTTTCTAATGATTTAAAGATAAGCGGTATAGAACTAAATTAGGATTGTGTCGGCGTTTAGTAAATTACAGAGGCTTGTAGACTGAACGCTGAAGGGCATAAGAGTCTTTAATGATAAAAAGTAGGTAGGTAGGTAGGTAGGTAGGTAGGTAGGTATGTCAATGGAGGACTTTTGTGTCCTCTGTTTTCTGGCATTGCCCTCCTTTTTAAATACCTTTGTACTTTAAAAAAAGTTATATTTGCATCTGGTCACACTATGCATCAGAGTTGCATTGTAAATATATGTACAGGAAAATTTGTTCAGAAACTTTGCTTCCTATTATGGTAAATGTTCTCCAAAGTTTTCTGTTAAAGCCAGTGGGAACATACTTTTCATAATATAAATTTGACATTATAATATTGAGTGATTTGTTTGAATTTAAAAGTGAATGATGTGACCTTTGCCCGTAGATATCTAAAAATACAGTATGTAGGTACATGAGTTTATTTTTGAGGTTGAAAAGGGAAGAGAGAATAAAATATGCTCTAAAGTTAAATGCAGGTGAGAGATGGTTTTGATCAAAGAGTGCAACACACAGATATGATGTAAAGGAAAATAAAAGCAATTGAAAATGGAGACATTAACACTTCCTTTTTTTTTTTTTTCTGATCATGCTGCTAGTTCAGGAAAAAACAGAGCTAGAGGTACAAAAGACACTATGAATGTACTGATTTTACTTTTTCTTTTGAATTTGATTCATACAGTACTGTGTGAATTCATTGGAACAAGGTATTCTATTGAATTTTCTTAATGGTTGGCAACAGTGGGCTTATTGTTTTATTCTGCACTCCCTGTGCACTGTTATTCATTACTAATTCATCTGTGTAACAATTGATTTAGTTTAAAAGGAATTTTGAAATTTATCTTGTAATACTTACATCTTCAATGGATGGGTAGTGCGATTGTAGCATTATCTCCAAATACTTTCATGACACACTAAATTTGGTGTTGGTTTAGGTACTATAAATAGAATTTTTCAGTGGCACAAACAGACTGGCTCAGTTTCGGAGGATGGTTGCCCAGTTGTACATACATTACATTACATTATCATTATAGACTGTTATGCCTTTCAGCATTCAGTCTGCAAACCTCTCAGAATTTACTAAACGTCGCCACAATCCTCGATTTGCAACTAGTGTTGTGGCCTCATTTAGTTCTATACCTCTTATCTTTAAATCGTTAGAAACCAAGTCTAACCATCGTCGTCTTGGTCTCCCTCTACTTCTCTTACCCTCCATAGCAAAGTCCATTACTCTCCTAGGTAACCTATCCTCCTCCATTCGCCTCATATGACCCCACCACAATGCCGGTTTATACGTACACCTTCATCCATCGAGTTAATTCCTAAATTGGCCTTTATCTCTTCATTCCAAGTACCCTCCTGCCATTATTCCCATCTGTTTGTACCAGCAATCATTCTTGCTACTTTCATGTCTATTACTTCTAACTTATGAATAAGATATCCTGAGTCCACCCAACTTTCGCTCCCGTAAAGCAAAGTTGGTCTGAAAACAGACCGATGTAAAGATAGTTTCGTCTGGGAGCTGACTTCCTTCTTACAGAATACTGCTGATCGCAACTGCAAGCTCACTGCATTAGCTTTACTACACTTTGATTCAATCTCACTTACTATATTACCATCCTGGGAGAACACACAACCTAAATACTTGAAATTATCGACCTGTTCTAGTTTTGTATCACCAATCTGACATTCACTTCTGTTGAATTTCTTACCTACTGCCATCAGTTTAGTCTTCGGGAGGCTAATTTTCATACCATACTCATTGCACCTGTTTTCAAGTTCCAAGATATTAGGCTGCAGGCTTTCGGCACAGTCTGCCATTAAGACCAAGTCGTCAGCATAGGCCAAACTGCTTACTACATTTCTACCTAATTGAATCCCTCCCTGCCATTTTATACCTTTCAGCAGACGATCCATGTAAACTACGAACAGCAAAGGTGAAAGATTACAGCCTTGTCTAACCCCTGTAAGTACCCTGAACCAAGAACTCATTCTGCCATCAATTCTCACTGAAGCCCAATTGTCAACATAAATGCCTTTGATTAATTTTAATAATCTACATTTAATTCCGTAGTCCCCCAGTATAGTGAACATCTTTTACCTCGATACCCTGTCATATGCTTTCTCTAGATCTACGAAACATAAACACAACTGCCTATTCCTCTCGTAGCATTTTTCAAGTACCTGGCGCATACTGAAAATCTGATCCTGACAGCCTCTCTGTGGTTTGAAACTACACTGGTTTTCATCCAACTTCCTCTCAATGAGTGATCGCACCCTTCCTTCCAAGATGCCAGTGAATACTTTGCCTGGTATACTAATCAATGAGATACCTCGATAGTTGTTGCAATCCTTCCTGTTCCCTTGCTTATAGATAGGTGCAATTACTGCTTTTGTCCAAACTAAAGGTACCTTTCCAACACTCCATGCTAATTTTACTACTCTATGAAGCCATTTCATCCCTGCCTTCCCACTATACTTCACCATTTCAGGTCTAATTTCATCTATTCCTGCTGCCTTATGACAATGGAGTTTATTTACCACCCTTTCCCTTCCTCAAGCATAATTTCACCAACATCATTTTCCTCCTCCCCATGAGCTTGGCTGTTTGCAACACCACCATGATGATTTCCTTTTACATTGAGAAGATGTTCAAAATATTCCCTCCACCTCTCCAGTGATTCTCTGGGATCTATTATGAGTTCACCTGAATTACTCAAAACACTGTTCATTTCCTTTTTCCCTCCCTTCCTAAGATTCTTTATTACTGTCCAGAAAGGTTTCCCTGCTGCTTGACCTAGCCTTTCCAAGTTATTACCAAAATCTTCCCATGACTTCTTTTTGGATTCAACAACTATTTGTTTTGCTCTTTTTCTTTCATCTACGTACAAATCCCTGTCTGCCTCGGCCCTTGTTTGGAGCCATTTCTGATAAGCCTTCTTTTTACGTTTACAGGCTGCTCTCACTTCATCGTTCCACCAAGATGTTCGCCTTTTCCCATCTTTACACACAGTTGTTCCTAGGCATTCCCTTGCTGTTTCTACTACAGCATCCCTGTATGCCACCCATTCACTTTCTATATCCTGAACCTGCTTACTGTCTACTGTTCAAAACTTCTCACTAATCATATCCATGTACTTCTGTCTAATTTCCTCGTCCTGGAGATTTTCTACCCTTATTCGTTTGCAGACAGATTTCACTTTCTCTACCCTAGGCCTAGAGATACTTAGTTCACTACAGATCAGATAGTGGTCTGTATCATCGAAAAATCCGCAAAAAACTCATACATTCCTAACAGATTTCCTGAATTCAAAGTCTGTTAAGATATAGTCTATTATGGATCTGGTACCCCTAGCCTCCCATGTGTAGCAGTGAATAGCCTTATGCTTGAAGAATGTATTCGTAACAGATAAACCCATACTAGCACAGAAGTCCAGCAAACGCTTCCCATTCCCATTAGCTTCCATATCTTCCCCACATTTACCAATCACCCTTTCGTATCCTTCAGTTCTATTCCCAGCTCTCGCATTGAAATCGCCCATTAGCACTATTCTATCCTTGCTGTTGACCCTGACCATGATGTCACTCAATGCTTCATAAAACTTGTCAACTTCATCCTCATCTGCACCCTCACATGGTGAATACACGGACACAATTCTCATCCTAATTCCTCCAACTGACAAATCTACCCACATCATTCGCTCATTTACGTGGCTGTACTTCCTCTTAAAACAATAATCACCACTATCTCCACCACCAATCACTTTCTCCAAAGAAAAAGGGAAACTGTGTTAGGAAAAAGGAAAACGAGGCCTACTGATCAGTTTTTTCCTCACAAGAAGGAAATTGAATGTCCAGGCTCACTGCTGTGGACTTGGCTCATGAATTTGGGGCAGGGGGACTGATCTGCACGTTTCTTATATTAATCGTAGACTTTTGGCAGCTGGAAGCCAGCAAACTTGTAAAGAAACACCTTCTAACAGGAGATGCAGGATACATCTCTTGTAGGCACGTAGTCATCAGGATTGGACAATAGAACACTGGAAGAATTTTTTTTTCTCTGATGAGAGTCACTTTGAAGTGCAGGGGCAGAGGTTTCAATACGTGAAACAAGTGAAGGATGAGCTAACAACTTCAGCACATTTGCAACAGACCATAAAACATCCCATGAAGAAGCTGGTTTGGGAGTTCCGGGATCCTTAGTACCAGTCGACAGGATGATGAAATCTGACCAGTATATCCAAATATGTTAAGGAGATTTTTTGGTGAGCTGCAGAAGACGTTTCCAAGGTAGTGATGGATTTGGCTCCTTGCCATACTTCAAAAAGGGAGAATACAATTTTCAGTAAGAACAATATACTTTTCTTAGTGTGACCAAGAAACTACTCTGACTCTCGGCTATTCGGAAGAGGAGACTCACAAAAATTGAATGTTCCATAAAAGTATGTGTAATAGAGTCTCTAGTTACAGTGTGGTTTCAAGATGCTGGACGTAAAAAAATGTATGCTCAAAGTTTATGGAATCTATGCCAAATCACATAAAGCAACTTATAAAACAGAAAGGAGAAGGAGCTATTAGAACAGCTTTAAGGATAAGTATTAGGTGAATAAGTGCAAACAAATATAAAATGTATATGTGCCTGTCATGTTCCAGTTAATTCACATGGGCTGCATATACTTTCTTACAATGAAATACTAATGGATTTTGACTGCTTGACATTGATAATCAAACAGTTTCATCTATAAATACTCAAATCCTATTACTAATAACAGCTGCAGCATTTGATGTTAACATTGATGGTAAACCTAGACAACACAACCAAACCAGTTTCTTCTTAAACCGTGTAGGTTTATTTTTTGGTCAATGCTAAAAAAATTTGTGGTGCCAATCATAGATTTATACTTATGGTAATTAAAAGAATTAATATTAATTCACCAAGAGAATTGATAACAGTAATAGATTATATTCTGATACATCAAAATGTATGGAAGAATGTGGGGATGTCAGGTTATTCCATGTGAAGACCTTGGCAGAGACCATAGATGCTGGTTGCCATTATTGCAGGGAAGAGACCTCACAGAGTCTGTAAGAAAATAGTTCCAAAATAAAAACTTGGCGACTTACCGAGCCAAGTGTAAAGGAAGAATTTAGGGTATGTGTCTGCAGATTGTTGCCAAGAGAAGAACTAATAATAAATAATGTTACAGTTGACTCTCGATAATTTGTAACTCAAGGGACCAGAGAAAAAGTTCAATTTACCGAGAGTTCAAAATACTAGGAATTCAAGTAACCAAGAAAGAGAGAGGGGAAAATTCAAATAAACAAGAGTTTCACTTATACTTACTCATTTCTTTCTTGACATTTGTCCAATTATGAAATGTTCATACAAAAATGTTCATTTGAATGTTCATAGAGAAACGTTCATTTGAACGTTCATACAGAGATGTTCATTTTGAAAAAAGTCCGTAATTTTCTTTTGAGTGAGCGACTTCCATCTATCATTGTCCAATGAATTTTCGATAGTGGTGAGAGCTGAGAAGAAATCGTCACTTGAGTCCGTTCTGAGGGCGTAGGAGCGTAGGGTAGTAAGAGATGTCCTTGCCTCGCTCAATGTGACTGGAATTGGTGGTTCTTCTTCTTCCTCTTCTTATTTTTCTTCCTCGTCATCCAGAGAGGCTAAATCCAATAGTTCAGCATTGGTTAGGGCACTGTGAACACCGACGTCATCGTCAACTTGAACGTAATCCTCAAACGTTAACTCTCCACAGTTAGGTGGAAGTCCCCATCCTGAGTCAAAATTCGTAAATTTTGGCGGCTCTGATGACTGTTCCATGTTTTTGGTTTGCTTAAACTCGCACTTTTTGAAGCAGTTGTAAATGGTGGTAGGGTTGACATTTTTCCAGACCTTATCAATCATGATTATAGTGGTCAAAACTGTTATGTTTGCCTTCTCACCTTTTTCGATGCTATCCAGCACAAGAGAAACATTTTCTCTGTGGTAGAGAGTTTTTAAATTTTGAATAATGCCTTGGTCTAATGGTTGCAATCTTAATGTCATGTTGGGTGGAAAAAAATCTATTTTATGTGGTCTAATGGTGGTGGGTTATTATGTACGGAGCAGTGGTCTAAAAACAGTAAGATTTTGCATTTTTCCTTTTTCATGTCACTGTTAACCGAGGTCAGCCATTCATTAAACAACTCTGTCATCATCCATGCTTTTTTGTTTGATCGATAAGCTCCGGGCAGCGATTTTATTCCTTTGAAGCAGCGTGGTTTTGCAGATTTCCCTATAATGAGTGGTTTCAACTTTTGAGATCCGTCCATGTTACATGCCAGAAGGACAGTTATTCTTTCTTTGCTCAGTTTCCCTTCATGACACTTCTCATCTTTGAACGTCAGGGTGTGAACAGGAAGACATTTATAAAAAAGCCCGGTTTTGTCTGTGTTGAATATGTTCCTTGGGTCATAGCCATTCAAAAGTTCATTTAGTTCGTCAATCCATTCGGAACAAATGGAATGATCCATGCTGGCGCTCTCTCCGCAAATCTTTTTAAATGTGATGGCGTGCCGGTTTTTGAAATTTGAAAGCCACCCCTCACTTGCTGCAAATCCTTTAATCCCAAGAGACTGCACAAAAGACTTGGCTCTTTCCTTCAACATGAAACCACCCAGAGGAACGTTTTGTCCTCTACACTGACGAATCCACTTAAGCAAGCATTCTTCAAGACGGGGAAATTCACCCTGACGTGACCTTTTTCTACTCGCACTTAAGGCACTTTCGGTGACGCGATAATTATTTTTCAAAATCATCGACAATGTTGATGGTAAAATACCAAACTGTTTGGCGACATGTTTTTTTAATTGTCCATCGTCCACAGCTTGAATCACATGCTTTTTTTCACTTATGGAAAGCCACTTGTTCTTTCTTGAACTCATTTTGATACTTAAAATTTACACAAATTAAATGTTAACATACTGTAACACACTTTACATTTGAAAGAAGACTCAAGACTGCGAACGCACTCATACATCTTATTATTGATGTAAACAAACAACAGGTCTGCGCACGATAACAATACATACTGCAATCACCAACTTCAAATTATAGAGAGTAGGGAAGCCTGACTTCAAATTATAGAATGTCGGCGAGCAAGATGCCATTTGTACAACTTCAAATTACCGAGGGGACCAAATAACATAGGTTTTTTTCAGTTTATCGAGTATTTTTCAGGGGACAAGGAAAAAACTTCAAATTATCGTGAGATTAAAATTAATGAGTGTCAAATTATCGAGTCATCTGTATTTGATTTACGACCCACTAACTACTTTTACAGATTTTGGAGATGCTGAGGTGCCAGAATTTAGTCTCACAGGAGTTCTTTTACATGCCAGTAAACCTACCGACATGAGGCTGATGTACTTGATCACCTTCAAATACCACTGGACTGATCCAGGATCAAACCTGCCAGTTGGGGTCAGAAGACCAGCGCCTCAACCATCTGAGCTACTCAGGCTGGTGAAAGAGAAGAACTGAAATTGGTAGATGAAGAATGGGACACTCTAAAGGAGGTTGTGGTAGGTACAGCAGAAAAAGTATGTGGATGACAAAGCCAAATATGAAAACCTAAAGAAACTGGCTGGAGGAATGATGATATTAAAAAGGCAATCAATGACAAAAACTGTGCAAGAAGAGCCCTATATCAAGCAAGAGCACGGAGAGATCAACATGTAATAGAGGAGAAGCTGTCACTATACGGAGAGAAACAATTACAGGTCAGACAGTTGGTTGTAGCTGAAAACAGAAATACAAGGAAGATCTGGCTACCAGAATAACATGGCATAAGAATAAGAAACTGCTATACAAAAGTGTTAAGAATAGAAGAACTGGAAATGAATATGTCCAATCTGTAGAACTTCCTAATGGTGAGGTGACTAGGGATAAGATCAAAATGTTACGGGAGTTCAAAAGCACTTTGAAACTTTACTGAACTGTGATGGACCTTATGAGTTTGGCAGCAAAATACCAATAGTTTGACATGGTTGGAAGTGGGGACAGCAGTATCTAAACTGAAAGTCAGCAAGTCAACTGGATCATATGAATTTAGTGTTGAGATGATCAAAGCACTGGAAGAGGTTGGACAATAGTGGATGTACAGAGCACAGAACAGAATTTGTAAAGAGAATGTAATACCCAACAACTGGAGGCAGGGAGTCATCATCCCATTGTTGGAAAAATATGTATGAATCCATCCTTGAGAGCAGGATTAGAAAATATGTTAAACCTATACTTGAGGAGGAACAATGTGGCTTTAGATGTCATAGATCAACTATAGACCTCTTTTTTGCCACCAGAATGTTCTCTGAGAACAGGCAGAAAGGTAAAACACTTATAACTGTTTTTTCTGGACATCGAGAAAGCATATGACCATGTAACACACAGGCATGTATGGAAATTTTTGAGACATAAAAGAAAGTGCCCAATGATATCATAGCAGGAGTATAACCATTATATGATGAAACCAAGAGCTGTGTTCAGGCCCAGTATGGAAGGTCAAGTTGGTTCGAAATGAAGAGTGGAGTCCAGCAAGGTTGTCTTTCACCACTCTTCCTCATAATCATAATGGATGAAGTTTTAAAAGAGGTTAAAAGAAAGGATCCAACAACTAACGCTCTGGTTTTTGCTGATGAAGTAATGTATGGGGCGAGGCAGAAGCGGAAGTACAAGCTAGACTAGGTCTTTTATAGTACAGCAACCTTAGGTCTTAAAATCAGCACAACCAAGACAATTTGTTGCTGTTCATCTACGAATTGGAGATGAGGAGATGGATATTGTAGACAACTTCCAGTACATAGGTGGTGTTTTCTCCTCAGACAATACCATACATCAAGAGATTAGCAACAGAATTTCCAAATTCTATCACGCTGTACGTCAAATACTTTGGAATGAAACATTTCTGTTAGTTTTCAAGATCAGCTTGTACAAAATATATGTAATACCGGTACCAATATTGACGTATGGTCTGGAAGCAGCAAAGAGTCGTCTTCAGGCAACAGCAATGAAGTTTCTCTGTCTTGTCTACAAAAAGGATAAAATAAGGAATGCAGCTTGGATTGCAAAGAAGCTGCTGGAGGCCCTAGAACTGAAAAGACTGCAATGGTATTGTCACATGAAAAGAACGGATCCCCACAGGACTCCTCGAGCATACTTTGACCGCAGTGTTCCAGGGAAGAGACCAAGAGGAAGACCTTGTGATGTTTAGAAGAAGCACATTTCCAAGGACATTGGAATTAGAGACATAAACTGCTGTTGCATATGTGAACATCTGTCGATGGACAGGACAAACTGCAGAAGGCTCGTACACAACCGCACCCCACTTGCTGGAGCGAAGAAATTATGATGACGATGGTGGTGATGATGATAACAATCTATAAGTTTTAAAGCACTTTAGTTATTTAGAAAGTGAATTAATGGCAAATGCTAGACTGGATGTGGAAATCTGCAGGAGAATACTAATAGAAAGTGTTTTCTACCATAGTCTAAAAAGCCTGGTGTGGACTGGACCACAACATTGATTGAGGTTTGATGGAATGACCGAGGAAATTGGAGAGGAACCATATTAGTACTTGTTTAAAGGTGCCTAACATCTAAGGTCATCAGCCCTGGAACCATATTAGTCCCAACCTCGAATAAACTGGACAAGGGGAAATGATGGTGATGGTGATGATGATTGTTATAGTTGTAAAATGGGTGAATTGTTTTTACCCTCAAGACTGACTGTGTGTATAAAATGTTTACCCTCAAGATTGACTGTGTGTAATATTTAAAAAAGAATGAGCAAAAACTAAGTGAAAGGTTATTTTTTTGGGTATATGTGTTTTAAGGAAAAAATGTGAATAATTTTAGGCTTTTTTTGTTTTTGGCAATTTTCTTATGTGTAGATCATTTTTTCTGTAAAGATATTGTCTTTATAACTTTCGGGGCACGGTGTAGTCGCACATGGCAGGTTTGGTAAGATGCTTCTGGTAGTTTCCGGTTGCATCAGAATGGAAATTTCTCGAAGCTAGGAATGGTATTTTCTCACCAAATTCTCTGGGCCCTCATTGGCCAAAATAAAAAACCCTCTTATTGGCGAATGTAAGATATGCAGGTCCGCTAATTGGTTATTTCTCGATTTCACTACTTCCGGCTACTGGCCACCTGGCCAGAGCCAAGCTTGTTCCCTCCGTCTTTTTGGTTGGAGCGGCAAAGGGAGAAGTAGTTTCCTCCATCTGATGGGTCTCCTGGCCCTCCAAGGTAAGCACTATTTAGTTCATGTTTTGGGTTTTAAGTTTCAAATGTAGTTTCTTAATTTAAATTCCTTTTACCCTCCGGAGTTTGCATGGGATTTCTTCCATTCACCAGTTTTAATTTCATATGACTTAGTCTTCGCGGCTAGTCATACTCATTTTGTTTTAGAGACATTCTCCTTTCCTTTTGACTTTATAAATTGTTTAGTAATTATGTAAAATTTAATTCCCCTTTTCGTTTGTTTTAATTGTATAAAAGATGTAAATTTTAAATTCCCTTGGCACCGAGCTCGATAGCTGCAGTCGCTTAAGTGCGGTCAGTATCCAGTATTCGGGAGATAATAGGTTCGAACCCCACTGTCGGCAGCCCTGAAAATGGTTTTCCGTGGTTTCCCATTTTCACACCAGGCAAATGCTGGGGCTGTACCTTAATTAAGGCCACGGCCGCTTCCTTCCCACTCCTAGCCCTTCCCTGTCCCATCGTCGCCATAAGACCTATCTGTGTCGGTGCGACGTAAAGCAACTAGCAAAAAAAAAAAAAAATAAATAAAAAAAATAAATAAATTCCCTTGGGTTTGCCTCTAGTAGTGCTGTTTCGTCTTAGCAAACTCCTGTTCAGGATAAGCTCCTTATTCTGAAGTGTTTTAGAAAAGATTGCTTCCTGAGCAGGCTCAAGGTTAAGATTCTAATTATTTTCACTCTTTCTTTTCCTTCTTTATACCTTAACATGTAGGTGTAGTTTGTTAACGTGTGTTCTTTCTTTTAAACGTATTTGATTAAATTATTACTGTATATTATTTTGAAATTATCGCCATAGAAGTTTGTACTCTTGGTATTATGCATCTCTCTAAATTTGCTGTGTTAACCTTAACTTGCGTCATTGATGGCCCCATTTGTAATGTTATTTTCCAGTTATCATTTTAGTAAATGTAATATTTAATGGGAGTCACCGTTAATTTCGTTTTCCCAGCAATGCAGTACCTTCTCACTGCCTGGGTAGGGTCCCAACCGCTTCCCATCTCAGTTCCTTTAGTTGTCATGTTGGCTAACCTGGTAGTTATATTCTGATATTTTCCAGTACTTACCGTGCGTGAGTGTTCAATTTTATTTGATCTAATCTCAAAGTCATCATTTTTCTTAATAGTGTTTATTATTATTATTATTATTATTATTATTATTATTATTATTATTATTATTATTATTATTATTATTATTATTATTATTATTATTATTATTATTAAATTTTTGATGCACTGTAATCCTGAAAATGGTCACATAATGATAGCAGAGCCTTTGGTTGCTGATGAAAAGGAGATAACGGTGAACCTAAAAGTAACCTAAAGAATTATCTCCTATTGCTGTTTCTTGTTGTCAACATGTCTCGTGCTATCCCTAACCCTTTCCATTTGAGGAAGGAGGAATTAATTTACGAACTTTGTATTCGTAAATTAAATTCGATAGGAAAGGTTAGAGATGACACGAGTCTGTTGAAGAAATTTCTCGATTTACTGGTAATTATTCCTACATTATGCCTTTGCTGGCAGGACCTAGTGTTTACAGTGCACTATATCTTCTGATATGGGCTAGAGCAATTTTGTTACTTTTATTGATCTGTCTCTGTCTTATCCTTGGCTTTGACTATATGAAAGTGACTGAGGTATGAGCGATGCTAGTAATGCCATTCCTTCTGCAGCCAGTCCCTGCTATGAATGGTGTAAAATATGTTGCTCATAAGGTTGGTTGGTGCAGGCATTTCAGTGGGCTTGGCAGACTGATATGTAATAGCAACTTCTGGCTCTGTGAGGGAAGCAACGGGAAACTACCCACTCCTCATTTCTCTAGTACGCCTCCTCAGTGATGCCTAGGCCATCTATGACAGCTGATGGCAGAGCTGTTGAGGATCCAACCAGCCTTAGGGCTGAAGACTGAACATACATACATTCCTACATTAACGACAGAGGAGTTGTGCTCATCTTTGGCAATCGTTAGAGACAAATTGTCAGAATTTAATGCCATACTTTTGTCCTTCTGTTACTCCAAGCCGTCTCATGGTCAATTAACACACATGAAAGCCGAACCGCAGCATTACGTAGACCGGATTCACGACTTATCTCTCAAATTATCAGCAAATGAGCAACAGGAGTGTGAATCCTTATTGACACAGTTTTCTAGTATATTTGATAAAATCGTAGGCTTGCTTGAAGGCAATGAGTTGCCTAATGCCAGCTCTGAAGTTCGAGTGTCTACCCCATCTGAATCTTGTGAGAGTGAAACAATTTCTGTATCTATTGCCTCCCAAACTTGCACTAAGGTAACTAGTGATAATGTTCCCCTGGGACCTTCTTCTCCTCTCTTTACAAGTGCTTCTGTGCTGTAAGTAGTAATGGTTCTTATACACATGTTGCCATGCCTTTTAATGTTCCTTTAGTGCCTGGTGATTCTACTGTGCCTTTGTGTCAGCCTACAGTTGCTACACAACCTGTTTCTCATGCGTGCAAAAAAATCCCCATGTCCAAGTGTCACCTGTATCAAGTGCTTCGGTGGTTTCTCAAATGTGTGAGAATGTTTCGTAGATGAGAATATCTGTGCCTGTTTCATTGCAGTCCAATGCTAGTCCTAATCTCACTTTCAGTACTCCATCCTTTTCTCAAGGGCGTTTGAATCAAGGTTACTATACTGCTGTAATTCCTTCTCAGAACCACTCTTGTTCTTCGTTTTGCCTCATGACTGAGGCGTCATGACTATCATAATATTCAGCCATCTAGCCAATGGACCATACTCCGCCATTCTTCCCTATCTAAAGCTTTCAATGTGGTTGCTCCGAGAGAACTCTGTAGGAGGCCGTTCACCATGTCAGTCCATCATGTTGGTACTCATCCTCGTTGTCTGTTTCCCTGAGCTTTGCCCTCAACAATCAAGACTACCATCTTGGCGCATTATGTGTCCAAAGTAGCATACGATCCGCTGGGAGACCTTACACGGTAGACAAACTTTCATCCGAAGTTGGTTCAGGATTGATGTTGTAACGGTTTGAATCCCGTTACAAGATGATATCTGTATTTTTATTATTTTATTATTTTTATCTGTATTATTATTATTATTATTATTATTATTATTATTATTATTATTATTATTATTATTATTATTATTATTATGTCAGTATTATTACTATTTTATCTGTGATATCATTACTATTATTGTAATTATCATTCTTATTCAATTCAATTTTGCAATGCTTGTTGCTTGCAGGATTGTACTTAAATGTATGCATATATACGTATGTGTAGAATAACATTCAATACATGTACAGTGAGAATTGTTATATATCAGATGTTGGATATGGCATCGTTACATTGTGCAATACTGCTGGCGATTCTGCCAAGTCATTGCCACGTCATGGCTACGTCATTGTGCTCTCTTAGCACTGAGCTCAGATACTCAGCCGCCCCAGGGGATTTCACCATTACATGTAATATTTGTCGCGAAGTGGGAGTATATTCTAGTTATTTCTGGAGATTACGTAGGTGTGCCATGCAACGTCTATATAAGGTGGCTGCATATTGTAGCGTCAGTCATTAGTCATTAGTTAAACGGAAGCTGAACAGTGAAGAAGTCAAATGGATAAGTGAACAGTCATTATTCTACTGGAAGCAGAGACCACAGTTGGTCATTGTGTGAACGAGATGAAGAAGACTCAATGAGCCATTAGTTGTTGGTCATTGAGAGAGTGAGGCCAAAGCTGGTCGGTCACCTAGTTGAAGATACGGACGCAAAGGCTTACCATGGAGTCACAGAGGGACACACTTGCATAGAAGTGATACCACACAGATTTACCAAGAAATCATATGATATGGAGAAGAAGCAGTCATATGGATACATCACCAAATTAGGCGTGACACATCTACAGTAAACACCAGATTTGAGGAATACGTCGTAATTACACTCAAAGTGTTGAAGGTACAGTCAAGTGAAACAGTGAGGGATATATTTTGTATAAATTGTTAAATGTCTGGTCAAGAAGACACGTGCTTATCTGGAAAATAGTATTGGTTCAGAAGTTGATATCGTAAGGATTATATTAAAACATTATTCTGATAGGATTAGGGAAGCTGCGTGTATGCAGAAAGTCAGTACTATCAAAGAAATGGAGGTATTGCTAGATAGTTATGAGGCCTTGAATAGTAGCACAGGTGGTAATCGACCACAAAGTAGAACTGTAGAGGGAGTGGGAAACAGGTCAGATAATTATCAGAGGAGAGGTAACAATTATGATCAGACGAGGGCGAATAGGAATTTCAATAGTGATAGAGGTCAGCAGAGTTACCCGAGGCAATCTGACAATGGGAGGTGTGGGGATTTGAGTCATAGAGATGAAAATAGGCCTAACATGAATGTTATTCAGGAGCCATCCTTCAGCCAGCCTACTTTAAACTCTCAGCGGACTGCATAAACAGGTCACAAGAACAGTCCGAAGGTAAAAGTTGTCAAAAACAGGTAAGTAGTGTAGATAATTGTGTAGTAAAAGTAGATTTAAGAGAACGTCATTGTGACCTAAGTAATGATAAGTCCAATGTTTTAAGTGATGACGTAGTCATAGATAATAAAGTAAGTAATAGTAGTATTAATCTAGATATAAGGAGTGATCTGTTAAGTGATCTAAGTACTTATAATACTGAGGATATAAGTAGTGAGGTAGTAACTCCGACAGTATAAATTATGATATGGAGAAGAAAAGTGAAGGTATTATTAGATTCTGGTAGTGAAAGGTCATGTATTAGCTCCAAGCTTTACGAGGAAATTCTCAAAGAAAGTCAGAATATAACGGAGATCCCTGTGAGGCAAACCTTCATTATAACACCGGTTGGTAGCAAGTCACAGAGAGTAAATAAAATGATAGCGGTACCCATTACTATTGAAAATGAATGTAACTTTCAACCATGCCTTGTTGTGCCAAATCTGGTGTATTCAGTTATATTAGGAGCTGACTGGCTTACAAATCATGGAGCTAGATTAGACTTTGATTCAGGTAGTGTGTGTTTGTCCTGGGGGAAAACTTACAAACAAGTATATGTGAGTTATGAAGGGTCTGAAGTAAGTGTTGATAATGTGTGTTCTGGTAAAGGTATTAGGGAGGTGAGTGAAGGTGTTCCTAGTGAGAGGAGATGTTTTGATGTGTGTCACATATGTATACGACAGGATCCAAGGGATAGTCTATATGAGACAGTGGCGAGAAGTAATTTGAGTGAATTACAGGAGGAGCAGTTGTGTTCGATGTTAGGTGAGCATCGAGATGTATTTAGTGATAAGCCAGGAAGAACACATGTATATGAACACAAGTTCGTTGTACATGACCATTCATCATTTGTGGGACCTAAGTACCCCATTCCACTTAAATATGCTAGTGCTGTCAAAGAACAGATAAACATTATGCTGGATTACGGAATAATTGAACCATCTTGTAGCCATAGTATTAATCCTTTAATTATCATTGCCAAGAAGGATGGGTCAGTCAGGCTGTGTATTGACGCCAGGCTTATGAATCAGAGGATTGAGGCAGACCAACAGAGGCCTGAAACAGTGGAAGAACTCATTCAGCATTTTGAAGGGAAAACATGGTTTTCCATCATGGATTTGTCTTCTTCATTTTGGCAAATTCCCCTCAGAAGAGAGGATGCACCCCTCACAGCTTTCGCATACAAGAACTGCTTGTATCAATTTGCTAGAGTCCCTTTTGGTACAAAAACGTCTTCCGCAGCGTTGATTCGTGCTATGTCTAGAGTTTTAGGTCGGGATACAGGGGATTTTGTTGCAATGTACATTGATGACGTAGTAATAGCATCTCACACTTTTGAAGAACACATGGAACATTTGAACATAGTTTTACAGAAAGTTAGAGAGGGGGGCTTCACATTAAAACTGGATAAGTCAACATTTTGCACACAACATTTTTGGGGCACACTGTATCTGCACAGGGAGTAAAACCAGAACAAACAAGATTAGAGAAGATTAGCAACACGAGCACTCCACGTAATAGTAAACAGTTAAAATCATTTTTAGGAGTTTGTAATTATTTTAGATGTTTTGTCATCCAATATGCAGCGTTGTTAGAGCCATTCAGAGACTTACTGAAAGGTGGAACTAAATGGAAGTGGACGGTTGAACATGATGAGGCATTTCTTAGGCTGAAGAGAGGTTTCAGTGATGCCGTTATGTTAAAATACCCTATGCCTAATCGCGACTTCGTACTCATGACCGATGCGTCAGAAAAGGGCATTTCTGGATGTTTGTGTCAGAGGGATGACAAGGAAATTTGGGTATTGTTTCTTTGGCGAGTCGGGGACTCAACTTGACAGAAAAGAGGTATACCATCACGGAAATTGAGTTCTTGGCCATTATTTATTCATTAAGCAAATTTAGGATGTATGTATTAGGAAATAAGTTTGAGATATGGACAGATCATCAGGCATTAGTATTTATAAAGACATGTAAGTTAACAAGTAATAAAATGACAAGGTGGATTTTAGCTATCAGTGAATATGACTTCACTATTCGACATATTAAAGGTAAAGACAATGTCTTAGCCGATTTCCTCAGTAGGAATTTGTTAGGTAATACGGAGTCCAGATATATAGATATAAGAGAAGGAATACTGGTATGTGTGGGGAAGGTAACGGACAACATGACAGAACGAGATCGGATACGTCATCTCATGTTGGAACAAGAGAAGGAGGATGAGATGAATGCTTGTTAAAATTTTAGCTTTATTGATATATTGATTTATTTGCTACACTTAAACTTGATGTGATAATTATCGTGAATGATCTGATATTCTGGTTTCGGCTCTTGCTGTGGTATTCTGATCGGATTGGAGGAAACTGATGATAAAGTGATTAGTGTGATAAGTTACTTGAAGAATTATCTAATGTTCGTTGCACTGACTTACTTCTTGTAGAGGCTTATGTTTTCCTATTTATTTTGGTCCTTTTCTTATTCTTCTTCTTCTTCTTCTTCTTGTGTTTTCCTTTTGGGGTATTTATGTGGTAATATGGTTATCACTCTTGAAGTCTTGTCATTCCCTATAATTGAAGCCCTGAATTATGTTCGAATGAGAATTATGCTATGTTTTAAACCTTGTAAGACCTGTTTTCTTGTGTAGGTTATGTGTCTGAAAATTTATTGTGATTAAGCAAACTCCGATTACCTTAGTAATCTTAGTATTATCTGAACATGTTAAAGAAAATTGGCGTGCTGATGATATTGCGCGTGAAAACTTAATTGAACACTAAACAACTGTGAGTGGTCTGATCACTGTTATATATCACCCTAGTATATCTCTGTTCATATTGAGAAGTGTTTATGTTAAATTATCGAAGATGGAACTTTTATTACACATATTCTTGAGACAACAGATGGTTTTCAACTATGACTGCTTGTGATACTCCACCCCAGGTTGATGGTTTCGGGGGGGAGGCTGTAATGGAGTTTGAATAACTACTCGTCATGGTACTATGTTGTCTCTATTACATTCATGCCTTCACATCATTTGTCTGCATCTCCGAGTGTTGAATATCGTAACTGTATGAGCTTTCATTAAATTGCTGATGGTGAGCCATCTAGTGGTGGATTTAGTACTTACCATTCGAAGTGAGTAGTTGTGCTGCTATCTGGGCGCCAAGAAGATAAGCTTGCTTGGCCATGAACCGTGCTCTAACAATCAGCGTGTGCAGTTGTTCTACTTCTTGCCTTTTAAACTGGAAGACGCGTTGAGCTAATCTTTGCTGGTTGTGTCTTAAAGATACAAATTATCCTACAAGAAGGGAAGATGGTGCGGATATTTGATCCCGGTTGATGGATTCTCCATCTGGCATAAGCGCCAAAGATGTGGTTTGTTTTTTTGAAACGATTTAATTTTTGAAAACACCGACCTCGTAAGTAGCTTCATTGGATGTCATGACTGTTTTAACTGAGGAACTATCCTGTTATTTTGTTGTGCTAAGATGCTGAGCACTTAAGTCTACGATATGTGAGAATTTCTAAAGGTGATGTTCGGATTATTTGTGGGTAAAAAAAAAAAAATTTTTAGAGTCGAAAACAGGTCATTGTCGTTAACTTGTAATGTGAAAATATTTGAGGTTTCAATTTAATTTAAGAAGATAATTATATGTTAATTTTTGGGCTTCAGCATTCAGTTATATTAGCTTTCGTGCACGAAAGGAATGATTATGTTCAAGGAGCTCCGACAAGATGATGTACGAATTTATTGTATAACCTTAAAAGCCTGGTTTTATTTCCTTCCTGTTTTCAAACATAATTAAATATTTATTATTTAAAATATTTTTCAAACCATTTCGGGCTGTTAAAAGTAAACTTGTGCTTTAAATGAAAGCTGATCTATTGACTTACTCGGTACATCGTGTTCTCATTTTAATCATGGCGGTTGTCCTGTGTAATAGAATGCAAACGCAATGGGGGGCGTTGCTGTGTTGAAACTGACATTTGAGAATCTGCGGATTATTGTAGTATTGACGTTCATCTGTATTGGAAATAGTTGCGTGCATTGGATCTTTTCTGCTGTATTTGACTTACTCCTTCGATTTTAGTTATCGTCTCTGGGGAATATTGAATTATTTTATCCTACTTCTGTGATTTTTTGCATGTTCCTGAATTATTTCTTCGTTTGGTGATATAGTGTGTTTGGTTGATCCTTACTGTTTTCACGCAACCTCCGAAAACCGAGATAGTCTATTAGATAGGTTTTCATTATCCATTCTATAATGGTGGATTTAATTATTTAATTTTCAATTGAACCTCGTTCATTTATTATTCTAAAGAGGTCTTCTGTTTTCATACAGCAATTATTAGTATAAGGATTTTACCTTCTACTGGGTTATTCTTTTAATTGATCTAAATAGAATTCAGTATTTATCGTATCTTTTAAAACAATTCAAAAAAAATTAATTTTGAGGTCGGTAAATTATAAATGTTTTGGTATTATTAAAGATTTTTTTAAATGAATCAAGGAATTATTATTTCAGTCAATTAGTTAAGCTAATTTTTAGTTGATTCGCTAGGCCTCTTGTATCCAGAGCTTCCTCAATCAGCGACGGCCTTTTAATTGGGATAATTGTAAGTATTTCCTTTAATTTATTTATTTATCCCTGGTCGTGCTAACACTCTTCACCTTTACTTACGTTGTGAGAGTGTGTTTGGTAGCAGAGCGTGGTTTAAAATCGTGAATAGCTTGAGTACGGGCATGATCAATTGAAATACCCTGTGACGATACTATATGTCCCAAGAAGGAGATTTGAGATTTGGCAAAATTGGTCTTGGAAAGCTTGACAGTTAAACCTGCTTTCTTCAATCTTTCAACTACCTCCTGTACATGCTTGAGATGATCTTCGAAATTTGCAGAATATACAACAAGATCGTCAAGATAATGAATAACGTACTTAAATTTCACATCCCCAAACACAGAATCCAGTAATCGAGTTAACACAGCCGCTCCCGTCGACAGCCCAAAAGGTATAACCGTGTATTCATACAGATTCCAGTCAGTGGCAAAAGCAGTGAGAGGAATAGATTCCTCATCAAGAGGTATTTGGTTGTATGCCTGATTCAAATCAAAGGTCGAAAAATAATTAGCACCATGGAACCAAGAGAAGCAAGTATGCAAATCCGGTAGGGGCACAGACTGCATGACGATCTTACGGTTTAACTCTCTATAATCCGTCACTGGCCTGAACCCTCCAGATGACTTGGGCACCAGAAACATCGGAGACGAGTACGGAGAGATAGAAGGTCGAATAACACCATCCTGAAGCATCTTATCGATGATTTTCTTTAATTCAACCATCTTAGGTGGTGATAACCTATAGGGCGGAGATCTAACAGGAATCTTGTCCGTAATATCAATGTGGTATTTAAGCACATTAGTCAATCCCAATTTATCAGTGAAAACTTCAGGATACCTAGCACAAAGATCACAAATTTTACGAGCTTGATCGAGAGGCAGGTGATCAAGATCTAATTTATTACCTTCGCCTTCCTCAACATCCTCATCCAATGCACAAGCAGAATACCTTTGTAAGACTACATCTTCATAAAATTTGAAAATTCTATTAGGACAAAATTTGAAACTAAAGTTCCTATCTTGTAAATTCAAAATCATTCCAACCTTGCCCATAAAATCCGTCCCTAAAATTACTTGATAAGATAAATCAGAAGCCACGAGACAATCTGTCTTCCAAGTAAACTCGGCAATTCTAATTTTGACAGATATACAACCTAGAATTCTTAATCTGCCTCCATTAGCAGTCACACAATTAAGTTTAGAAGTCCTAATTTCAGGTAATTTGCAACAAACCTTCATCCTCGAATACCAAGTCTCACTCATAAGTGACACAGCACTACCGGAATCTATCAATCCCAATGCAGGTTCGTTATTCACTTCAATACAAATGGTCGAGGTTTTAGAAACAACATTACTAGAAATACCTAACATTCCCGGAAAAGAACACTCATTATTCACATGACCTTCAACCAACCAGCTCTCATCATCTGCATTGGGCATACCACACGGTCATTGAAAATTCCTATTGTTTACCTTAGGGCACTGCCTTTTCATATGTGACTTAGATCCGCAAACATAACAACTACCATTTTGTCTACGACACAATGTATCTTTACTTCTCTCGGAAGGGCAATTATTCCTCAGGTGATCTCTAGATCCACAAGCGTAACATTTTTTGAAGGAAGAAGTAGGCACAGGATGAGCGGAGACATTGTTAGACCGAAAAGAAACACAGGGAGGGGGATACCTAGTGTGCCGGGACTCATCTCCATGTTTTACATCCTCGGCAAATGTACAAGCTTGCTCGAGTTCTGCAAAACTACTCGGGCACTTAGTCAAGGATAAAAAGGACCGATATTGAGGAGTAATGCCTTTGATTATACGACCTACCATCTCTTCTTCCGGTACCATGATTTTAAAAACCTCGCAATAAAATTTCAAATCCAAGACATAGGCTAATAGATTTTCATGCAAGAACTGCGTTCTATAACAATGTTTTGGAACCAGACTTTGTAACGCAAGGGACGGAATAAATCTTGCCAAGATTAACTCGTGAAATTCATTTACACTTAAATTACTGCTAATAGCCTTAGAAATTTCTCTTTTAAGTACACCTTGACAGTTGGGAAATAATACTCTAAAAATTCCCAGAGCATCCATGCAATACACATTAGCTGACTCAGATAATTCTACTAGAAACCGCAGGAATCTGATGGTTTCGTCAATGGAATCTACAGAAAAGGTCATTACATTTTTGAAAAGATCCTTAATAGAATTGGGAGCCGAACATGACCTAATCAACAAATTCTCAACCGCAGGACTAAGTCCGCAGCAATGAGATGAGGATGGATTATTGACGGTCTGAGGAGTAATTAACTCATTAGTGGCACCAAGGTTGTTACCTTCATTAGTTTCAATCTCATCACTTAATGATAACAGACCAACCTTCTTCATGTTAATCATAAAATCGAGTTCAACCGAAACATTAATTACTGAAGTTAACAACGAAGTGCATTGAGACATCAATTCACCTTCAGGTCCAAGAGAAATCAAATCTTGCACCCTGTTAATAAAGTGATTGGTACGAGCTTTTAATCTTTTCAATTGGTAATCTGATGGATTACACTCTTTTAACTGTTTTATAAACACTAATAATTCGTTAATAGAACTGGACATTGCATGCACTGACTTACCCAAGTCGATGCTCATGTTACCTGGATCTACAGGGGAATCAAGGGAGGCTAGAAGCAAGGTAACATCGCCTTCCATAGAACCAGTGGACACTAAACCCCGAATATCGAGCTCATACAACAGCTCACCCTTCCTCAGCATTCTTGGCAACAACACAGCACGTGCACTCATATTGATATGAAACAGAAAACACCAAGGTTAGCACTCAATATAATCCTGTCTTTCCCTTCACAAGTTTAATTAACTAGTCTCAATTGACTTATTATTTCAGTCAAGGTGATATCAATGGCCTGACGAAATAGCCAACAGTCACAAGAAACAAGAAAGAAAAATATGCTTTCACAAGATATCAGAACGTAGCAGTACAAAAAACCAAAAAAAACAAACCACATCTTTGGCGCTTATGCCAGATGGAGAATCCATCAACCGGGATCAAATATCCGCACCATCTTCCCTTCTTGTAGGATAATTTGTATCTTTAAGACACAACCAGCAAAGATTAGCTCAACGCGTCTTCCAGTTTAAAAGGCAAGAAGTAGAACAACTGCACACGCTGATTGTTAGAGCACGGTTCATGGCCAAGCAAGCTTATCTTCTTGGCGCCCAGATAGCAGCACAACTACTCACTTCGAATGGTAAGTACTAAATCCACCACTAGATGGCTCACCATCAGCAATTTAATGAAAGCTCATACAGTTACGATATTCAACACTCGGAGATGCAGACAAATGATGTGAAGGCATGAATGTAATAGAGACAACATAGTACCATGACGAGTAGTTATTCAAACTCCATTACATGCTATCCTAACCTGGCTAAGAAATAAGGAGGCAGATCTTGTCGTGAAGAAAGGTAAACATGAGTACAAACTAAGTAGTGGTTTTCTGTCAAGGAAGTGTCATTCTGGACAATTTAAAGTTTGTGTACCCAAGTCATTACAGGAAGATATGATTTGGTATTATCACAAAGAACTGGGTCATTTTGGGGCAAACGAGGTTCTTTATGCTATTCAAGGGAATTTTGTGTGGAAGAATATGGGAAGGAGTATTAGGAAATTACTTGCGACCTGTGATCTATGTCAACGTAGTAAGCATCCTAACAGGACGTTAGAGGGTCCACGGCAAGCCATCATTGTAGACAAGCCAGGCCAACTTATATGCGTAGATCTGTTCGGGCAACTAGTAAAATCTCGGTATGGATACCGGTATGTGTTCGTTTTGATTGATGCCTTCAGCAATTATGTCAAAATGTATCCCCTGAGAAAAGCTACGGGAAGGAGTTGCCTAAAGCTGGTTATTGACAGATATATTCCTGAGTTTGGATATCCACTCAGAATATTATCAGATCACGGCAGTCAGTTCAGTTCAAAGATATGGACTACCAAGTTGAATGAACTGAGTGTTAAGGCCATATATTCGTCTATTCGATACCCACAAGGTAATATGTTCGAGCGGGTCATGAGAGAGATCGGGAGAATATTCAGAGCATACGTACACGATAAGCACAGTTCGTGGTTTTCACGACTGGGTGATGTAGAACGATGGTGTAACACTACGTTACACGAGTCTACGGAATGTACGCCGTATGGAATTCATTTTGGTAGGAAACCAACTGATCAAATTGCAAGTATGTTAGGATGGGAGAGAGAAAATCTAAGGATTATTATATCCAGCTGGCCAGGAAAATTTAATCAAAGCAGGCAATAAACGTATTCGCCAGCAGAAAAGGGCAAAATTGGACGAATTCAGTTTGGGTGGCAAGGTGCTACTCAGAGTTCCATTCCCATCATCTGCAGAGGCGGGAAATATGTCTAAATTCTTTCTTTTGTATCAGGGGTATTTCACTATTGTGAACCGTATCGGGAAGTGTGCATATTCCTTAAAAGATCAGGAAGAGAAGATTGTCGGTACTTATAACATTAGGAATTTGAAGAAGTACTTCACGTGAGATTTGTTGAGATAAGAATAAGATGATTAATTTTTGTAAGAAACTGGCAAAATAAAACTAACATCTGCGATTTGCGTGTGAACCAAGTGTCGTATTGGTGTATTGGAAGAATAAGTGCTACATTGTCATGTACTGTGTGACAAAGCGGAGAACAAGACATTGAACATCTGTGATGACAAAATGCGAGAAAAGTTCTCATATAAGTGATATTTCACAAAAAGTTGTGATATGTTAAAAAAAAAGGAGAATGTAGTGTAATCATTTAAAATTATTTGTATGTGTTAAATTGAGTGCTATACTAATGTGATTTGTATGAGAGAAAAAGAGAATGGGACACTGGACAGTTATCTACGATGGCAATGTGCGAGAAAAATTCTCATATTTGTGATATTTTATAAAATGTATGGATGTTGAAAATGAAAATTATTGTTGTATACTCATTTAAAGTGTTTATCTGTGTCAGTGTTATATATATAATTTTGTTCATAAATCAATCGATTCTTTCTTCTTTAATTTATTTATGAGGGAGGCAAATTTGTAACGGTTCAAATCCCGTAACAAGATGATATCTGTATTTTTATTATTTTATTATTTTATCTGTATTATTATTATTATTATTATTATTATTATTATTATTATTATTATTATTATTATTATTATTATTATTATTATTATTATTATTATTATTATTATGTCAGTATTATTATTATTTTATCTGTGATATTATTACTATTATTGTAATTATCATTCTTATTCAATTCAATTTTGCAATGCTTGTCGCTTGCAGGATTGTACTTATTTATTTATTTACATAGTTTATGCCCACATTGGAGCACTTAAAACAAATCCAAATACATTTACGTTAACAAAGAATTAACTGAAGATTTAGCTTGCATCATCTTCTTCCTTTCCCAAAACCTCTTCATTCTGGCTGACCTGGCTGCCCTTTCTTCATCAAATATGTCATTGTTTGTGTTGTACAGTTTTTAATGACAATCTTATTTGTTTGTTCTTGAGAATCCTTTTTTCTTCTCTATTTTCAATTTGCTTCATTGTAATATTCAGCTCTTCTAAATCATTCTGAACTTCTTTAAACCAATTATTTTTTGTTTTTCTTTTCCAAAAGTAATTAAATAGTTGTTTTATTATCCTATTATCATTTAATCTAGAAAGATGACAGAAAAAGGCAATTCTTCTTTGTCTCATCGTATCTATTATAGATTCACTTTCCCTATAAACCACTGCATTAGGCAATAATCTCCATTGTCCATCCACCTGATGTTTTTTATTAATGATTGTTCTGAGTATCCTTCTGTCAACCTTTTGCAGTGTATCAGTTGTTGCTTTGGTGTTCAATTTAAATAGTGTTTCACAAGCATAAGTCGCTTCAGGTTTAATGACGGAACAGTAATGTTGAAGTTTAGCATTTATTGAAAGAGATTTTTTTATTGTATGTTGGCCATGTAATTCGTTGTGCTTTTTTTTTTAACTTAAATGTTCTGCTTTCTATTGATGATTTTTCATTGGTGTTCCAAGTTATAATTTCACCAAGATATTTAAACTTATTCACAATCTTAATTTGTTTGGTATTGGCTAAGGTAATGGTTGGTGCTGTAACAGGGAAGGTTGGCATTATTTCTGTTTTTTTATATGAAATTTGCAATCCAACTTTTCTTGCTATGTTATCAAGTTCTTCTATTTGCAATTTAGCTTCTTCCATATCATTAGCAACTAGTGCAAGATCATCAGCGAATGCTAAATAATTAAGTCTTATTTTTCAGCCAATCTTGATGTTAGGTTGACACATCTTATTCCATTCCCGCATGATTTTTTCCAACACACAATTAAACAATAATGATGAGAGTCCATCTCCCTGCCGAAGTCCAGTATTAATGTCAAATGGCTTTGAGAGTTCATTTCTAAATCTGACTTTAGATTTAGTGTTCTTAAGGGTAATTCCAATAAGGCGATTAAGTTTTGGATGTAAACCAAATTCGTTTAGGATATTCAATAATGACTCACGATGGATACTGTGATACGCCTTTTTAAAATCAACAAAAGTGATAACTAACTTTTTGTTTCTAACCCTATGATGCTTCATAATCCACTTTAAACTGATAATTTGATCTGGACAACTTCTCCCTGGACGAAAGCCTCCTTGGTATTCTCCAAGTTCACAGTCAAGTTGTTCTTGAATTCTCATGTATAATAACTTTGAAAAAATTTTGTAAGTGATATCCAGCAATGATATCCCCCGATAATTGTTGGGATCTGATCTATCACCTTTTTTATGTAAAGGGTGTGTTATTGCCATATTCCACTCTTCGGGCATTTTTTCAGTATTCCAAATGTCTATGAGGTATTTATGTAAATTCTGAATGGTTTGTGTATTAGCATTCTTCCATATTTCTGCAGTTAGTTGATTCTCCCCTGAAGCTTTGTAATTTTTAAGTGAATCGATGGCTTTCAACACTTCATTGTAATCTGGTGGTATAACCTTTTCTATCGGTGTTTTATTTTTTCAATGAAGGTCATACTCTTGAAAGTATTGAGCTAAAATTTCTGCATTCTCTTGGTTACTATGTGCCAGTTTTCCATTTGTATTTCTCATCATATGTGTTGGTGGAGTATAGTTTGATTGGTATTGTCGAAACGTTTTATAAAAATCCCTTGTCTTATGTTGTATGAATGCTTCATCTATGGCATTTAATGATTCTTTGTGATAATTTCTCTTAACCCTTCTGATTTCTTTGGCTGTTTGTTTTCTAGCATTATTTAGTTCTTCACGGGACTTTTCTGTTCTCTTTTGTTGATCATTCAACCATGCTTTGTGCCTGTTTTGAATCGCTGTGTCACACTCCACATTCCACCAAGCATGTTTCTTTCGTTTTTTAACAGGAGCAGTTTCTTCAGCTATGGTTTTTATTTTTCAATTACCGCCCCAAATTGTCACTTAGAGGAGTTTTAGACCTTTCAAAATACAGTTTGTTATTAATTAAAGAACTAGGGTCATACTTCTTCCTCCTATTGGATTTGGATATTTTGTTCTTCTTTTTTGGAGTTAATTTTATTTTAATCTTGGAAATGGCCACATGGTCAATCTGAAACTCCTCCAATTTAGTATTAGGGAATTTCCAAGTCATTAGTTTGTGTGGTCTTCTTTTAAACCTTGTAGGTTCCAAAATTATTCCATGATCTATACAAAGATCAATTGATCTTTGACCATTTTTATTTGTAAATTTATGCGCTGGCCATTTACCCACTACTGTACGAAATCGTTTTTCTTTTCCTATTTTAGCATTAAAGTCACCAAGTAAAATTTTAATATGTGTATCAGAGATACCTGAAATCAACTGGTCCAATTCTTCCCAAAATTTTTCTGTTTCTTCCTTTTTCTTTCTTATTTTTGTCATTCGTTGGGGCATGGACATTTATCAGTGTGTGTGTTTTATTCTCTACTTTAACTGTTAGGAGTGCCATTCTTGGGGAGGTCGAAGAAAAAGCTTCAATTGAATCTAATATGCTGTTATGGACCAAAAATCCTACTCCAAATTGAGGAACATTCTTCATCACTCTTTTCCCTGGAGAACCTTTGTAAAGGCGATATCCTCCTGATTCTAATGGGCCCTGATCTGTATTGCGCAATTCTTGAAGAGCTGTTATTACTATCTTATGCTGGTCCAATACATCTGTTAAATGTTTTAACTTGCCAACTTTCATAATTGAATTGATATTTAATGTTGCAAAAAATGAAAATTTTCCTGGTTTATTGAATTTGTCTTTTCTTAACCGGATGTGTCTGCATGTCATCTGTTGGGCTTCCAGGCGCTCCGACTTGCCTTGATCTTCTACGTGACACCCCACCATATCCGAGTGGTGTCTTTGTTTGGACCTGCTGATTTTGTATGTCCAAACCGGTGGATTTATTCGTGAGAAGACTAATCATATTTGGCTGATTATCTGATCAATGATCAATGTTTCTGACCGTAGTCAGGGTTTACCATTCCAGATGTGATCTGGAAGGATGATTAATAAAATATGGATTGATGAATGATGAATTTGTGGAGTGGAGAAAAATGGAAGGGATCCAACACTTCGAAAAATGAAGATATCGGCCATGGGAAGACAAGGGCCACGAAGGGCGTGAAAATGAAAGACTCCCTAGCCCTCGCAAACCTAATAGCGTAGGGGTCGGAAAAGAACAAGAGTTGACCAAGAGAGGTCAGATAGGATAGATGAAAGTGAGGAGCCTGGCACAAGTAAGTAGAAGCAATACCAGGACTCAGCTAAGGGCCCCATGGTCGCCAACCCACACTCCAAAGTTCAGAGCCCGTGGGGCCCCTTTTAGTCGCCTCTTACTACAGGCAGGGGATACCGTGGGTGTTATTCTACTGCCCCCACCCACAGGGGCAGGATTGTACTTAAATGTATGCATATATACGTATGTGTAGAATAACATTCAATACATGTACAGTGAGAATTGTTATATATCAGATGTTGGATATGGCATCGTTACATTGTGCAATACTGCTGGCGATTCTGCCAAGTCATGGCTATGTCATCGCCACGTCATGGGTATGTCATTGTGCTCTCTTAGCACTGAGCTCAGATACTCAGCCCCAGAGGATTTCACCATTACATGTAATATTTGTCGCGAAGTGGGAGTATATTCTAGTTATTTCTGGAGATTACGTAGGTGTGCCATGCAACGTCTATATAAGGTGGCTGCATATTGTAGCGTCAGTCATTAGTCATTAGTTAAACGGAAGCTGAACAGTGAAGAAGTCAAATGGATAAGTGAACAGTCATTATTCTACTGGAAGCAGAGACCACAGTTGGTCATTGTGTGAACGAGATGAAGAAGACTCAATGAGCCATTAGTTGTTGGTCATTGAGAGAGTGAGGCCAAAGCTGGTCGGTCACCTAGTTGAAGATACGGACGCAAAGGCTTACCATGGAGTCACAGAGGCACACACTTGTATAGAAGTGATACCACACAGATTTACCAAGAAATCATATGATATGGAGAAGAAGCAGTCATATGGATACATCATCAAATTAGACGTGACACATCTACAGTAAACACCAGATTTGAGGAATACGTCGTAATTACACTCAAAGTGTTGAAGGTACAGTCAAGTGAAACAGTGAGGGATATATTTTGTATAAATTGTTAAATGTCTGGTCAAGAAGAAATCAAATTCATGCCTAGTTTCTTTCAGTTGCAATGTCATAATTTCATATTCTCATCTGTTTTATCGCAACAAGACTCACTATTTTTTATATATTATTTAAAGAATATATTTTGTTCTATCAAACAAATTCATAGTTTTATTTCAATGACAGTAAAATATCTTAACCTCAAAATTAATGGGAAAACCGAACGCCAATCTCCTTTTCCCAGAACTTATATGGTATGTTGTCAAAAGTAAGCTTTTTACCCCACACCCTAGAGATAGTCAAGATTCTCATTCTGTTATTGCTGCACTGAGTGGTAGCTGGCACCCTTCAAATAACGTATGTGTAAGTAAGCAGGTAAGAAGTAAGTGTGAGTCCAGGGTTCGACAATTGTGTATTTTATTTAATGAATATTAATTGTCATAATTTCCAATATAAATGCAGATATTTCAGAATTTCATATTTTTCAATTTAAAAGCAGTTTTATATGTTTATAAATTCAGTAAAAGAGTTAGGAACATATTATAATGTGTTCGTGCATTGAGCTGTCTAAGGAATCAACATTTTCCTCCAGCACCACATTTCAAAGCTTTCTATCCGTTCACAATCACGTTTGAAGATGGTCCACATCTCTGCGCCATACAAGAAGACTGAGAAGACTAGAGATTCAACGAGCTTCTTTTTTGTATTGATGGTTATGTTATTATCTTTCCAGATCTTCTGTAGACAGATTGTTGCTACCTTTGCTATTTCAATTCTTCGCTTTATTTCATCTTTGGAACCACCAGAATTGGATAGTAAGGAGCCTAGATATACATACTGATGTACAACTTCACAACCTCCAATCTGTTGGATATGTGGACTGTCGTTGTTCATACGATCAACAATCATGATTTTTTTTTTGTCCAGTTAGGCGTAATCCAATTTCAAGGCTTGCTTCCGCCACTCTGTCAACTGGTGGTGTCATCAGAAAATCTCAAGTTGTTGATCTTGCATCCCCCAATGAAAAATCTTTTGTCCCAGTCATCTAATGCAGTTCTCATTGCATATTTACCATAGAGATTGAAAAGTAATGGTGACAGGATACATCCCTGACAGACTCCAGCCCTCGTACGAAACTGTTGTGACTATTTGTTTTGAATCTTCACAGTGGCTGTATTTTCCTTATACAAGGACTTGAGGAGAACAATCAAATAGAACTACTCTAGTCCTTCTCAGGTACTTCCTACACCTGCTGTCTCCCAGATTTTTTCCCAATTTACCTTGCCCAGTAACTACTGTATTTAAGGGTGTGTCAAAGTTCACTGCTAACTCGATTGATGAGGTAATTTCTTTCCTTCGATTTTTAATTGAATTTAAAAATCAGGCTATTGTGTATAATTTAAGTAGTAATCAGTTCTTCCAAGTCTTATATCCGCATGTATCTGGACTCTTTCTGAGCATATCATTAGGGCCATTTCTGAAAGATGGACAGTGGATCAGTTTCATGCACATGTACTTGAATTCTTTATTCCTTCTTGTGCCTTGTCTTCGTTGGTGCAAAAACATTATTTCAGAGTGCAGCATTTGAATGAATTGTTCTTTGAGTATATTCAGGATATTAAGTTCTATGCTAGAATTTTTATGCTCAACTAATCTGAGTCGCAATTGGTTGCCAGCATTGTTGAGGGTCTTGCTCCTAATTATCGGTCGTATCTTGCTCTTTCACCACGACCAGCTACTTTTGCTAAATTGGAAGCTATCACTGTTTCTGCTGAAGGTATTAGATATGCCGACCAGCTACGTGTTGCGTTAGCTCCCCCTCCTACGAGCATGTCCTTTCCACAGATTACTAGAACCGCTTCTTCTCCTTCTTCCAAGCCACATAATTCTCGTGCATGTTTTAATTGTGGCTCCATTGAATATTTCCAGTGAATTGTCCTAAGACTGGGCCCTTAGGCAATTCAAAACCTGGTGTGGGTAGGGTCTCTCCCACCAATAATTTTTGTCAATACTGTGGGTCGAATAGGCATTTTTCTAGACGGTGTCCTTGCAATTCTTCCGGGTCTGGGCGTTCTGGTAATGGTAATACTAGATGACTAACTGCCAATTCTTGTGCCAAACCTCAAAGTGTAGCTTCATGTTTCGTCTGTTTTATCACTGTAGATTAAATGATGATTCACACAATTCTGTGACTGATAATAGGTTCCAGTCTGAACCTAGAGTTAATTTCCTACAGTCTTGTGACATTTCTGCTATCCCTCCTTGTAAATTACCATACATATGCTTAGAGGTAAATAATGAACCTGTCTGTGCATTGGTAGATTCTGGAAGTAGCATCACCTTGATGAGTGAGAACTAGTATAACTTCATGAAAACTGTTTGCAAGTTACCTCCATTGAAACTTGTATCTTTAACCTGCCATACGGCTAGCTCTAACTCTTTGAATGTGATTGGATGTCTGGATGTCAAAATAAGAATCTGTGATTTTACGTGGAAAATGCCCGTGCAAGTGGTGAAAGATTTATCTTGTCCTTTCATTTTGGGTGCAAATTTTATTGCCAAACTGGTATGATTTTGGACCTTCAGTACAATGATGCTGTTTGTGAAGACACGGATGAACCCAAAGCTTTTGACTTTGATCATTTGCCTGATGATCAGGCCAACCAACTTTAGGATCTTAGCGATAAATTTCCTGATGTATTTACTGACAAGTTAGGTGTAACCAATGTTTTGGAGTACAAAATTGAAGTCACTGACAATGAACCTGTTCGTTCTCCTTTGTATCGGTTGTCGCCTCCCAAAATTTAAAATGAGTTATTTGAATTTATTGAACATTACAGGATGTTCGCCCAGATAGATATTCACAATGCCAGATTATTTATTTATTTATTTATTTATTTATTTATTTATTTATTTATTTATTTATTTATTTATTAAGTGGCGAAGTTAGGGCTCTTGGCCCTCTCTTACACTTAACCACATACAATTTTTTATTTTTACAGTATTAATCTAAAATATCATTGTAATCAATTACTGTTATTGAGATATGTAAGTCGGATAAGGAATTACAATAATACAATTAATTAAGGTTACTACTGATGAAAAATTATAGGATAAATAGAGAGTGGATTATAACAAAAAAAATAATTAAACTAATAACCTAAAGAATATATCTACAACTAGCTTAAAGGAAAACTTATTCAAATATAAGGCTAAAATAAATTAACTGAATATTAGTATGTTACGATCTGAGTGTACTAAAATCAATGTTACTATGTAGTCTATTTCAACGAACAGTCTATAGCCTTAAATGAGAGTAGTAAGAACGTAAATGGGATAGCCTAAGAACTTAAATCTAGTACGTTGTTTTTGGTTTCATTCACACGTCATTCACTCTTACATTCATTCGAGTCAACTGTAAGTACTCTGGAGGAATTTACGGTAGGCTGTTTTAAATGTCCTAGACGAGTAAGACTTTTTAATATCATCCGGGATTGTATTTCATTACCTCGTAACAGAGACCAGGAATGAATGGCTGTAGGTATTTGATCGATGCGGTGCTATTTCAAGTAGTGATCCGGTTTCATGGAACGCAGAATGAAGCCTAAAATTGGACGATAGGTCGGGGGGGCTGTTTGAAGAAAGCAACTGATAGACGAGGGTCATTTGGTGCGTTTTTCTACGGTCATTTAAACGTAGCCATCCCAACTTTTTGTAGTATGGTGTTATCTGAGCATCATGTCGGAGCTGGAAGGCATATCGAATGTAAGAGTTCTGTACACGTTGTAGCTTTGTTGCTTGTTCACAGGTTAGATCAGTCAATAAACTGTCACAGTAGTCAAAGATTGGAAATAGAAGTGTTTGTATGAGTTTTAATTTAAGGTCCAGTGGGAGAACATTTTTATGACACTTCAAAGGATAAATAGATGCATGTACTTTTCTGCACACATTGGTTATATGCTCATTCCAGGCCAGAGTCTCATCTAAAGTGACCCCAAGTTTTGTAACAAACTTGGAGTATAGCACTTCGGTATCATCAATGGTAATTGGAGGAGGATTGTGATTACTATTTAGAACACATAGTAGTGTCCAATTATTATGCTTTGGGTCTTTCATGGGTTGATGAGTAAGGCGTTGTTCCTGGCATACGTTGTGAGTCGTCGTAGGTCTGTACTCATATGTTGGATCGCTTCGCATATACTATCTACACTGGTATGGTAATATACCTGTAGGTCATCACCATACAGATGGTATTTACAGTGGACAAGTGGGGATGAAATATCATTGATATGCAGGGTGAATGATATAGGTCCAAGCACAGATCCTTGAGGCACGCCAGATAATCTGATAGCCCATTTGGACGTAACATCGTTTACTGAGACACACTGACGACGATTTGTGAGGTAGGATATAAAGAAATTGAGCACATTCCGGTCAACGTCAAGGGAGCGCAATTTTGAAAGGAGTAGTTGTATGTTGACTGTATGAAATGCACTGCTAAAATCAAGGAGCATGAGTACCGTCACCTGTCGCTTATCCATAGCAAGCCTGATATCATCTGATACCTGAAGGAGTGCTGTCGTCGTACTGTGGCCTTCCTGAAGCCAGATTGCAACGGGTCTAGTAGTGAATGATTTGTGAGATATTCAGTTAGTTGCTCGTGAATAAGTCGTTCAAGGCCTTTCGCAAGCAAAGGGAATATTGATATAGGGTGGTAGTCTGATGGATACTTTGATGTGGTGTTCTTTAATACTGGAATCACTAGAGCATCCTTCGAAATGTCTGGAAAAGTTCCTGAATTTATACAGTAATTACATAAAATTACATAAAACAGAAAAAAACCATTACAACCAATGAAACTGACAATTATAAAATAGAACTTAAAAGACACCAACTGAATCTACTAAGCAGCCCCTTACATGGGCAGATGACCAGTCCACATGTAAGGGCCAACCCTACAACCCTATAATCTAACAACTAACTTGGTGGCCCCCCACACCGGCAGGATACCAGTCTCCATGCAAGGCACCACCCCTAAACTAAATCTACTAAGCTGCCACTAACATGGGCGGATGACCAGTCCATATGTTAGGGCACCCCCTACATCTAAATTAACTCTTTCGCGTCGGAAGTCGACTTTTGTCGACTTACTTCCCTATAGCATTCGCTGCGGAAATCGACTTTTGTCGACTTGGTACTTTCCTGCTATATTTTCTTCGCGCTTCTTTAATAAAGGCGCATTTAATAATACAAACATCTACAGTCATGTATTGACTATGTACTAAGCATTGTTTGAAAACGTTGCCGCGAATACTGGACCTATGTTTACTTGTTATCTTTCACCCGCCCACCAACATTCCTGCCAGCTGTCTGGCCGATAGCAGGCTTCACTCAGCAGCTATGAGCGAGCAGAAAAATATTAGTAATGACAGTGACGAAATCTTCAATCTTTTAGTGGCCGATTCTGATTCAGTCTGTTCAGTAAATTTGAACAATGAAACAAGTGATGATTGCATAGTGATTGTTCGGAAGAAAGTGCCAACGAGGAAGTTCTTCATTTTGTTTTGGACTAGCGGTATATTAGTGATGGCATTGAAACTTCACTAATGAGAGGAAGTATATTGTACAATAAGCTTCATAAAAGGGCAATTACTGCTCCTGACTTCAGAAATTCTGTCATAATCAGACTTCTACGAGAGTATCAGCGCAGTCCGCCGGCGAAAGGAGGAAGACCTTCTGATTACATACCTCAAGCGCGCCTGACGGAGACACACTTTCCTGGGGAGCAGCAGGACAAGAGTCACAAACCTAATTGTGTTGTTTCTTCCATATTACCAGCAAAATGTTCAGAGAAAGGAAAGGGACTGTGCAAGAGAAAACAGACAGTATTTTTTTGTAAGAATTATCCAGGGCAGTCTGCAATGTGTCCAGATCCATGTTCGGAGATGTATCACAGTAATGTGTGTTTCAAGGTCAAATGTCACTGCTAGTTTGTCAAAGTTGAGTTAAAAATGGTGCAATGGTGTTGAATGTCACTAACCTTTAACAAAAATTAAATTTCAGTTCATTTGGAAAATACAAAAAAAAAAAAAAAAAAAAATTACATTTTCCTGTAAGTGTTCTGTTTAAAAATAGCGCACCGAAAGAGTTAACCCTATAATCCTAAAATTAGCTTGTTGGCCCCCTACACGGGCGAGAAACCAGTCCACGTGCAGGGCGCCCTTCCTGCAACTACTGTCTGGGCGTGTCATTCCCCTGGTGAGAAAAGGAGCCGCCCTCCCGGTAATGACACGTCCGGCCCTACCCGTGGGGCCCAAAGGAAAGACCCCCACCATCCCCTACTAGCTGACAGTGCAAATTTCTCACCATTTCATTTGCGGCCAGCTTCTCCTCAGATCTTACAATAATTAAACCCATAGATCTGTATCTCTCTTACATAGTAACTCAAGCATTATATTGAATAAAACTAATGAAACAAGACAACATTGAAGCTCCTATTTGGAGCCCTTTACAAAACGGTAACACTGTATAAGAAAAACAAATGCCTTCAGCAATATAAGACAATAAAATAAATAAAATCACATCATCACTATGTGGGGGTACTTGACCTACCCACATCTCTTGTGTCAGCAAAACTTGTCTATTCACTTCCTCTTCACACGTCACGCATCTGAGCAAGCAGACACTGTCCTTGAGCCATGTTTCCATATGCTTAACCTGTCTGCTTACTCTTAATCATGACTCCCTCTATTGATCCATCCTGCTGTATTTTAACTTAAAAGACCCTAACCCACTGTCTCACTATTTTAGAGCAACACTTAACTCCATACTCACCATGACTTCTTTAATAATTTTTAAGACACTTGGCCCTTTTCTTCTTCCAGTTTCATCACACATAATTTTTTTTACTGTACATAAGTATTTGTTTAAATTTCCAGTCCTGGTCCATTCATTCGCCACCCATTTTATGATTTTCCGTTTGTCTCCCTACTTAAGAAGAGCTTGCTCGCTAGGACTCAATAACTTACTTCTCACTTTATTTAAAGCTATACATTCATTCACCTAGTGAAGGTCATTGGACACCTTCTCACACAATAAGCACCATAACTTATCTGCACTTCTAGTCCATCCCTTATTTCTGTACAGTCCCATAAACCTCCATAACAAACCTCTTCTCTCTGATCTGTTTATGTTTGTAAGGCTTATTCTTGCAACTTTCATGACTCTATTGTAAGGGTTAAGAGAACCTTTCTCCCTACATTCTTCTATCAGGTGCTGCCTTTGGATGTTCTTTACCCTCCCTACTGTCTCTCTGTCTGCTATTCTCCTTTCCGTTCCAAATCAGCTTCCAAATATACCCCATACCGATCCTATACAAGTACGTTTTGATTTTTGTGAGCCAACACGCTGTATACATATACTTGAACTGTTGTTGATATCCTGCTTGCTAAACCAAACCCCTTCTCCCCTTTTTAGTCTCATCCAATAGATTAGTACCCTTTCAACACAATCTGCTTCAATAAACTCCCCACACATTAGAAACACACCGGCATTAGCCATGCACTGCGGTAATTGCATTATTGTTTTGCTAAATATACATATAATCTGCTTTAACATGTCTTATTTATCCTCTAAACCCCATACTTCTACCCCATAGAGTACTGTGCCCAGCACCAACATCTTTACCACCAATCTTTGCAAACTATAATTTATACCAGGGAATTTTGATTCTAGAATGTTGACCACTGAAAGAGCTGCGGCCCCCTTCCATTTCGCCCTCTTAATTTGGTCTTCCCAGCCTTCTCTCCTGTTTATAATTACTCCCAGATATTCCGATTTGCTTATTTCTTCAATCTTCTCTACCTGTACTACCCATATAATTTCATTCCTTCTCTTCTTATTCTTACTACCATCACCTTCGATTTGCTTCCATTAATTTTCAGGGACCACTTCCTTGCAAATTCCTCAACCATGCTGAGACTTTTCTGTAAGTTATCCCCTGTTAGGGCTAAAAGGATCACATCATCGGCAAATATTAAACCTGGTATCTCCAACCCATTTACCGCTGGCACAGTTCTGTTATTTCCTCCATGACCCAGTAGGATGTCATTAATGAACACAAAAGATAATATGGGTGATAACTTACAGCCCTGCTTAAGCCCCACCTTACATTTTATTTGACTGCTCATCAAATTTTCCTCCATTCTAATCCGACGATATACCTTCTCATATAACGTTTGAATCACTTTGATAATCTTCCTTGATACCGCCACCTTCCCTAATTTTTCTATTAATGCACTTCTACTTGCCATGTCAAACACTTTCTCAAAATCTATTGCAGTTAAGTACACTTTACCCCTTTTCCTATCAGTGTATTTTTCTATAATCACCTTGATGGTCATTATACTGTCTATTGTTCTTCGTCCTCTTCTGAACCCCCTTGAAAAATTGACAATATCAACTGTCTCTCTGCCCAGACACTTAACCTGTCCTGTGTACACCTTACTCAGCGAGTTCAATAGTGTTATTCCTCTATAGTTCTTTGGTAAGTTTCTGCTACCTTTCTTTTATAAATTGGGCATATTACTCCAACTTCTCAGTCTTTTGGGTGCTTACCCCCTTCAAAAATCCTGTTAAAAAGTTTAACTGTACCCTCTACCATCTGTTTGTATTTGCCCATTTCTTTCCAAAACACATTGTTAATACCATTACATCCTCCTGCTGACTTGCTCTTAAGATTATTAATCACTCTTATCACTTCATCCCTTGAAATCTCTTTATCAAGTTCCTGAAATTGTACCTCTAAAATTCTCCCAAGTGCCATTTCCCTTTTCCCCTTGCTCCTTTTGTCTTCACCCCCTAATATATCCCAAAAATAGCCAAGCCATTGGTCGTCAGCTATATTTGGTTTGCCAACTCTCTTCCTTCCCTTATTTATTTTAATCTGTCCCATACCCTCTCCAGCTGATTCATCTTCTAATCAATATTTATTAACTCGGCTTGCTCTTTCATCCAGTTTTTCTTTCTCTCTGCAGTTTTAAATTTGTATTCTTTTCTTAGGTTACAAAAAGCCGTTCTTTGTTCATACCCTCCCTTCTTCCTAAATTCTTTTAGCACCTCCATCACTAATTTTCTTTTTTCTTTACATTCTTTATTGTACAACACTCTTCATTCTTTTTTATCCTCCTTGGGACTCTATTTGTCTGTGCTACCCTTTTAATTGGGTATTCGATCAGTACTAACGCTCTATGTATGACCTTCTCTTAAGGCCTCTTCCCATCAACACCTAATTAAATCCAGCTGTTTTTCTAGAAAGGCATTTAGTTTCTGTTTTGTCTTTTCTGTCCGTCTGTATTTAGTATAACTAATGCCTTTCTCAATACACCTCCCCCCTCTATTTCTCTCTTACTTCTATCATAACCCAAACTGGTGCGTGATGGGATAACGTCCAGTTGCCAACCTCTATCTTTTTGATTTTCTCTAACATGTCTTCTGAACACAATACTAAATCACACTCCCACCCTATTCTGCAATGAATGTCAGCTTATCCCCCTATTGCCTTCCCATCATCCATTCAAAATATAATATTTGTCAGCGGCATATAACTCCAACAGCTTTGATCCATAACCATTCCTATCTTTATCCGCACTCTGCCTTCCTACCCTCATCATCATCTCGTCTTCTTTGCTGTAAATAGGGCACAATTCTCCTATTCTAGCATTCCAGTCCCCAAATAAGAATATTCCATCATCAAATTTCCCTCTTGTGGTACTTGTTTCTAGTAATAATTCCTCATAAAAATTTTCGTTTGCGTAAGCAGAGTACTGGGGATGTCAATATGCAGAATCCAGACTTATCTTCTTTTCCCTCCCTTGTACCTTCCCCTTACTAAGCCTGACCCAGATTACTTCCTCCATCTGATTTTCAATGTCCTCTACTAGCTCGCTAATCTCTTCTTTTATCAATAACTCTATTCCTCCCGGAACTCTCCCCTTTCCGCACTTTTTCCTCCTGGATTTATACTTTACCTCATACCTTTACATTTTATCTTCTTCCCAAATTCAAGGCATGTTTCTAGGAGTGCCACAATGTCAAAGCTTTCTACAGTTTATGTAACTACCTCATTACCTAGCTTTTTTAATAATCCCTCAATATTTACAAATCCTATCTTTCAGTCTAGCTATGACTTAGCCTCCCGTCCCTCTCCATTGCCCCCCTTATTTTTACTTCTAGTTATCATGGCCCTATCCTCTTCTATACTCAGTCCTTTTTTTTGTACTTTGGAGCGCACCTTGTTCTCTTCCAGTGCTTTGCTTTTCTTGCCCCATAGGTATTTTAGACTTTGGCTTCCCCCTTTATTCAGAGCATCCTGCCCTCTTATTTTCTCACATGCTCCTTGTTCATAGTTATGCACTTGCCTACTTACATTTGAGCTTTCCGTTTTTTTTTGTCATCTTCTATCAACACTTGCTGACTCCCCACTTCTGCTCCTGCACTGCTCGTTGAACTGCTCGGTATACTGACCCCTGGCGTGTGTTTCTTGTTTACTTCGTTGACCTGCAGTTCTTCCTCTGTCGCCTGTCTGTCGTCTTGAATTGATTCCATGATTTCTTCTTGCTTTAGTTTGTCATCGATCATCTGCAACTTCTCCACCGGCCAACGTCTCAACCACTTACCGTTGGATACTATCAACTGTTGGCCCCTGATATGTGCTCTAAGACCTTGGTGTCTTACCCTCCATAGATGTCTCCTTAAAGTTTTTATGCACTTACTGCCTTCACTCCCCATATCTCTTCTCACCCATAATTTTTCATCCTGCAAATGGTCCGCATTTCTCACTGTGATTTCTGCCATCAAACTTGATAGCAACTTCACTCTTATTGACTTAATCCCTCTTCCTTTTCCAACCCTTTTAACATCATCAATATCCACTTCGCTAAAGTTGATCTTCATCTTATTGTGGATTACTTCGACCACCTTATATATCAGATCAACTTTAGCCCCTTTTACGTCTTCCTTCACTCCACATATGAATATGCATTTCTTCATCCTTTCCTGACAACAGTTCACCTCTGTTTTCTTTAATTTCGTCACCTCATCTTCCACTTTCACGATTTCACGATTTCTGATTCATTACTTCCCATCTTTGCTGTTACCTCTTCTGTTATCTTTCCATCTCTTCAAATTTCTTTGACTGGATCTGGAACATCTCCTTTAGTTTGTCTGTAGTACAAAAATCCTTCACCACTTTGCTCATTATTCCTTTAATTGCCTCCATATCATCCCAGCTCATATTGCCACTAGCATTTGGGCCAGGGTTAAGTTCCACGCTCCCAATAACTAACAGCGTTGTAACCACCACAGCCACCAGCACCACCTCTCTTATCATCCATAGACCACTCTTGCACTCCCTTTTCTCAGTTTTCACCTTCATACATCATTGCCACCACCCTATAGCTGCTCGGTATTGTTCCACACCAACCATTACTCTGCACACTCCACTCAGCACGTCTACTTCCATTGCTAGCTTGAGTTAGATGGGCCTCCCAAAATAAAAGCCCTTAAGGCTATTATTGATAAAATGCTTGCTGATGGTGTAATACTTCCTTCTGAACCGGCTTATTCTTCTCCCATATTTCTTGTCCCTAAATCACAGGGTCGTTTCAGGCCTGTAGTTGATTACCGGATGCTCAACAAGAGAGTTGTACTTTAATCTGTTCCCCTTCCTGATAGGCACTCTTGTTTCTCTTGGTTTGCTAATGCCAGACATATTATCAGATACCTCATGCTGAGAAATCCAAGCACCTCACTGCTTTTGCCACTGATTGGAACCCCTATGAATGTTTTGTCAGACATAAAATTCAAATTTGTATACGATTACCTGGATGATTTAGTTATTTTCATTGAAACCTTTGAAGAGCACCTTGTCCATCTCAATGACGTCCTTGAAAGGCTCCGTAAAGCAGGGCTACCCCTTAAGGCTAGCAAGGTTACTTTCGCACAATTCCCAGATGTCCTCCTTAGGGCATATTGTGTTTGAGAAAGGTGTCTCTATTGATCAATCTCATCCTGCAGCTAACCAGAATTTTCCTACCCCTAAAGATGTCAAAGCTGTAGCTAGGTTCGTTGGCATGGTCAGTTTCTTCCGTAAACTCATCCCCAATTTTGCTGAAAGAGCAGCTCTATTAAATGCATTGAGAAGAAAAGATGCTAAATTTGAGTGGGGTGATGCCCAACTTGAAGCTTTCTATGACCTGAAATCTGCCTTGTGTAATGCTCTGGTTCTGGCTATGCCAGATTTTTCTAAATGTTTCATTTTTCAAACCGATGCCTCATCTACAGGTATATCTGGTGTTCTCCTTCAGGAATTTGAAGAGGGACGTCATCCAATTTCTTATGCTTCCTGTAGTCTGAATCTTGCTGAATGCAACTATTTGATTTATGAATTAGAAACTTTAGCTGTTGTATTCTCTTTAGAATGATTTAGGATGTACCTTGAACATCTACTTTTTATCTCGAAACAGATAATCAGGCACTGAGTTGGGTACTTGCCAAGCCAAGAAGGACTGGTTGTCTTGCGCGTTGGGCAGTACACATTTCAGCTTATCAATTTGAAGGTTGTCACATTTGTGGCACTGAAAATGTTGTTGCTGATAGTCTCAGTAGGATGTTCTACCCTGGCAGTTCTGATCCTCAATCAGAGCCTGCAGATCCCTCTCTTGAACAAGTTTTGGCCTTTGTTAATGTAGTTCTCACTAATTTGCCTTTTCTTTTCAACGATATTGCTAAACATCAAGAAGATGATATTGAATTAAAGGTTATTATTGACAGGATTAAGTCTGGAGAGCATGTCAAACCTTATGTCCTTAAGAATGGTGTTCTGTGTTGTCCTGCTCACGGTCACAGAGACCCCAAAATTGTTGTTCCAGCTAACTTGCTTCCTGCTCTTTTTAAATATTTCCACGAATCCCCTGTTGGTGGACATCTCGGTGTGTTCAAAACTAGAGAGGAAATATGTAAACATTTCATTTGGAAATCCATGGATGGTGAAATCTGTACCTTCATCCAATCTTGCAAAACCTGTAATATTAGTATAGTAATTTCCATGTAAGGAAATACCCCAGAAAGTAAATATCGCCACCCGATGCTCTTCTTTTCTCTTTTTTGTAATGGCTGATCACTGCTGCCAACCTGCCTGGTTACATATTAAAATCACCAGACATAACCATAACAAACTAACCTCAATGTAGGAAACACCGATAATCAATGTTTCCCTACCCTAGTAAATGATAAAAGATAAGATCAAATAAATCAAGATAATTATGAATATCTCGTCGATTTCCATGCTCAATGAGGAATTAAGGAAATAAACACACTTTCTCACTCAAATTATCCGTCTTTATTTTGATATACACTAGGCGTACTATAACCATATTCTTGACAAGAGGGGCGTGTTAAACGATGCAATTTATTTAATAAGTCTTTGCAGTGTGATTTTCGAAAGTTCCAGACATTGACTTCCCTTTCTTTTGCGCGAACATTTCCTTCTCTCTTCAACACCGGTAACCAGTAAGGAGAGAAATTATTGGGCATATTTTCAGCCTGCAGGCTGGTTATATCTTCAAGCTTATCAGGAAACATATAGGAATACTAATGTGCCAAGCTCCGTGAACGGAAATTAGGTCAGGTTTCAAGTTCACTGCGGATTTGAAAATAATAATGTTATAAGTTCTACTGCCAAAATTTCGTCCCGCAAGAGTTATTTCGTATACCGGTAGATCTAGACATGAGACTGACGTACTTGAGCACTTTAATCATTTCACGCAAACAATGTTAATAAATGCATTATCCGAACATGCCACAATTCTACTTACTTGGTATTAACCAAATAGATTTACAATCCCACAGAAAAAGAAAATATGCTTTAAATATTCTCGCAAATGTATCACTAGTGACTTTAACGGCGATGCGGTGGCAACACGCAATTCATGCTAGAACAGTGATTGAACGTTGCCAACGTGCCAGATTAACGGTTAATGTAAGACGTCGTATCGGCAAGTAGGGTCCCTAAACTGTATGGTTACCGACACTGAAAAAGACCTGCAAAATACCCAACAGCAAGAAAAGTAACTATAAATCGATACCTTAATATTACAGGGGAGAAAGGGTAAGGTTGCACCCTTAGGGTACGTCCTTACACGGAGAGGACTATAAACCTGCTCCTAATACTCGCCTAGGTTTGTTGTCATCTGAGCAAGCTTCTCGCCCTATGGAGAGTTATTTATTGCTTACATTGGTCCTTTCCCGAGGTCATAGACCGGCCATCGTTTCATACTTGTGTGTGTTGAAGCATTCTCGCCTTTTTTCATGGCTGTTCCTTACTTGTATGGCTAATGCTAACACTACTATTTCTTGTTTGGAACAGATCTTTGCTTCATTTGGACCCTATCAATTTTTGGTGAGTGACAACGGCAGAGCTTTCACCTCTGTGCAATTCCATAATTTCTGTTTTTGATTTGTCATTTTCTCATGTCACTACTACCCCTTATTATCCGGGGCCAAATTATGCTGAAAGAGTCAATCAAAATCTTAGATCTGCTCTTATTGCCTACCGCTGTGCTGACCACTAAGTGGGATTCATCACTTAATTGGTTATCATTTGATTTCAATACCGTCGTTCATGAAAGTCATAAGCAAACTCCTGCTTCATTAATGCTAGCGTTCACCCCCAATTCTCCACTTTCTAATCTATGGTCCATTAATGGTCTTCTTCCTGAAGTCACAAATCCAGAAGCGATCCGTGCTACTTGGCACAGTGTGTGGAAAAATTTAAAAGTATATTACGCTAAAGTTTACATAACTACAATCACGGTCGAAGACTGCAGAATCTGTCTGTGGGTGACCAGGTTTATGTTAAGACACATCCTGTCAGCAGTGCTGTGGACCATGTCATTAGTAAGTTAACCCCCAGATTTCGAGGTCCCTGCACAATTTATTCCTTAACCCCTGTGTCATTATTAGTCAGTGATCCTGAGAGAAAGCGGATCAGTCGTGTTCACTTGTCCCAAGTCAAGATTCCTTAGTTATGAGATTATACTTTAGGAACCATTTATGTTTTAATTATAAGAGAATTTCAGTTATAGGGTATTTGGGTAGTTATTTGAATGAATGAAACGGAATGCACACATTTGTGCATATTTAAATAGTTAGTTCTCCTTGCTGTACTCTTTGAGAGATTTCACTCTTTTTGCACAACTGAGTAGATGATATCTTGTACATGTTTTGTTGCAAAGTTTACATTTACACTTATCACCTGGAGTATGGAATGACTTGATCATGCATATTTTATGATGGAGACCATTGACCGCGATACGAGTCATCATATGCCTGAGCTCATAGTTTGCCATTGTCCAAGCTCTGTTCATCATGGCTTCGGTGCTGTAAAAATCTTCCCAAATACTTGATCTCTTTTCATACCGCTCTTTTATATGTTTCTCTGATGCAATCACGTATGGAAGTCCTAGTTTTATTTTGATATCCTCTATATAGAAAGACTCCTTTGCAAGTTCATATACCAGCCTCGATTGTGTGAATTTTGACACACACAGAGTGCGTTTGAGGAAGCTTGCTTTCACTCTTTCTATGACTGCCAGGTCTGTAGTTGTTAGATTATTCCATATTAATTGAATCCTGTATGTAATTGTGGGCGTTATCATGGTATTGAAAAAAAAATGCCGTCTTGAGGTCTAATAGTTCTGGGAGTGAGATGTCCTTAAAGGCTCTGATTGCTGCTATCGCTTTCTCTTTTACATGTATTTTGAACGATATTCGTAGGTAGTTATAGTGATTGACTACCATGAGTTCTTCTTTTCCATATTGTATGATATCCCTTTTGGTTATTTTGCCTCCCTCTCTGAAAATCATTTGCACAGTTTTGCTTCTGTTTATAGTGAAGTCATTCTGCTTAACCCAGTTTTGTAGTCTGTCAAAAGATTTTTGTAGTTCTTCTTTGTTATTGGATCTGATGACCATGTCATCTGCATACATGTATATTATTACTGGTACATTGTCAGCTATGACCATCTCCACAATATCTGCTGTTGTCACGTTGAATAGTATTGGGCTTATTGGGTCTCCTTGTAGGACTCCATTTGTTTGATAATACTATCTGAAATACTGGTTCCATCATCTATAGTTATTGTGTTTACTGTGAGGATGTTGTTTATTATGGTGACTAATCTGTTATTTTCTCCCAAGATTGCTTCTAGTTTCTTGATTAATTTCTGCCTGTTTAGGAAATCAAATGCCTTGTTGTAATCAATGAATATTGTGAAGAATTTTTGTTTTGGGTGTCCTAACGTGTCGTTGATACTATCAAGTAGATTCTGTACTGCATGCAGAGTCAATCTTCCTTGATGAAAGCCGAACTGGTTGTCCGGAATCTTTTCATCTACTTCTTTTGTCAGTCGTTGTGTGAGGTGAAAACTTTGAATATATTGCTCTCCAGAGCTATGCCTCTATATGAGTCTGGTGCGCTTGTATTACCTTTGCCTTTGTATAGGATTTTTACTGTAGATTCTCTTCACATTTGAGGTATATCCCCTTTCTCAATGCATTTATTGAATAGTGAGGTCCATACTCCAATAAAGGATCCCATTGAGGTCTTTATTTCATTGTATATTCCATCGGGACCCGCTGCTTTATTAGATGCTAGGTGTTTTATTGTTATTTCCACTTCCTCTTTAGTGATATTCTGGAATGTCTGATCTTGTTCAGTGACCATCTTCTTCTCTGTTGCATGCACACTACCTTCCCTATTTAAGACACCAGAGAAATGGGTCTTCCATGAATCCATTGTTATGTCACGAGGGAATCACGGTTTCTGTGGATTTTGGGCTTGGAATGGTCTTTCTTTTGCTATTTCTGCTAATTTTCTGGCCTTATTCTCAATGTATGATTGTTTCTTTTATCATCATTTTAAATGCTTTGCGTTCAATGGCATATTCTGCCAGGTTGATGGTTGTATTTTCAGCTTTAACGCTGTGAAATGCTTGTATTACTAGTCTCCTGTGTGAATAACATTCAGCATCGAACCATTCTTGTGCTTTCCTTGTGTTTTGCTTGACCGGAATGAAAGCCTGCCTTAGTCTGTCTGTGATGTCTCTTGCTGCTTCCTCAATCCTATTCTGTTCTACTTTTTGTATTAGTTTTAGTGTTTCCTCAGTTGATGGGAGTTTCTCTTTGTTCAATTTCCTTGAAAATGTTGGTCTTTCGTGCGAGATGGGGAGTCCGACTTTTGATAGTATAAAGGTTATGATTACCGGAAGGTGTTTCCTCAATGGATAGTTCTCAATCTTGCATGAGTAAACGAGTATGTTCTTGTTTATGAATATTAAATCAATTGTACTTGTAGCATTGTAGCAGATATAAGTTGGTTGTGTTTTTGTATTCACCAAGTGAAAGCCTTCTTCTTCGAGGAACAAAAACACTATATCACTTTTCCTGTTTTGGATATCAAGTCTACAGTTCAGGTCTCCCGCTATTATAACTGGATCATTTTCATTTGTCTTACTTATGGCCTCACTTAGTACCTCTATTACTCCTTCCAGTCTGAATTCTGGCTGCATGTATATTCCAATGATTGTTAAGTATTTTGTCTTGGTGATCAATGTATTTTCTCCTCTGAATAAAACTTCTGTTGGTGCCAGTTGTGGTTTGGACATACATGTGATACCGCCACTGGGTCTGCCTCGTTGACCTTGTTGTGCCAGGTTGTGAGTGCTGTAATATCCATTTGTATGAATATGTTCTCTGAGAAAAGTCTCTGTTAATATAATATCCACATTCAGTATATTTTCTGTCATTAAGTTTATAGCACTCTTCAATCCTTCTATGTTCCATAGAAGCAGCGATATAGTCTTCCTGTTAGTAGTTTGCTGTTTCTTCATTGTTTCGGTCTTCCTGTCTGCGGTGGAACCAGAATCCAGATTTTCTTTGACTTCAAAAAATAAATTGTCTTATTGTTGTCCACATTGGCCAAAATTCTGGTTTATTTACTAATTGGAGGTTGTCTATTGGTATGCCAATTTTATAGGATTTGTTGTACCCTTTTGTTTCAAGTTGTTCACACTCTATTTTCCCTTGCACACCATTGTCCTTCAGATATTCAATTAGATCTTCATTTTTCATCTGTGGGTGAACCTTACCTACATACAGCCATCCCATCCTCTCTGCAGCCTTCAGTTTATTTTCTTGGTATTTCCGAGATCCTCTTATTTCTGAATTACGACGTCGCCTCACTATTTCCGTTCACAAGGGTCGGTCTCCTCCTTCCAATTCCTTTGTATCTCCCTCCTATAAGCTGGGTTGACAGTTATTCATTGTGTCCTTTATGTCATTTCCTCTTTTTTGTGATCTATCTGGGTCTAAGACTAATGAATGGTGATGTATTTGCAGTTCGGTATCTTGGGATGAGTTGTTTCGCTCTGTTGGTGGTTTTGGTGATTTGTTCTTACCCTGTTTTAGAACGGTTGATCATTGGAGATGCTTTTCCGTTTCCTCTCTAATTCTCTCTTGTAGTTTAATTTCAATATCTGCAAGCATTTCTTTAATTTTATCTACTATTCCTTCCATTGGATTCTCTTGCCCTCTTAATTTTGTTAATAAATGCGGTTTGCATTCATTACAGAGCCATAAGAGTCTACCATTTTTCTCAATACATTCCAATTCTCCTTTTGTTAAGCCACTGCAATCAAAGTGCTGCCATCTATTACATCCATCACATTCGATAGCCAGCTCGTCATTACCTACTACTTTCTTACATATGTCACATTTGTCAGATCCTTGGTCACTATTGTCTTTGGTACTCGGCATTTTTGTACTCCGTGACTTCTTGTTTGATCTCAGTTGTTGCATTTTCATTATTCCAGAATGCTATTTATTCCGTGACTGTTCCTTGTTATACTGGAATGTATAGTCTATGTCTATATTATCTCTGCTCACTCGCCAAATTAGTATTCAAACATACAATATTATCAAAATTCACTGCACTCCTTAATTGGTTTTACTTACGGCTTTTTTGTAATTTATTATATAGTTTTATTTTCACCTACTATAATCTATTCACAGTCAGTTTATGCTTATTTTTTATACAATTCTTCGTACTGAATTAGACACATCCAGCAGTCAATCCGCCATATATAATATATATATATTTCTTTTTTGGGTAGTTATAAGGAATCTTAGTTGTAAGCAAATTTATTTAGTAAAGCTGGCCAGTGTCCCTTTAGGACCTTATATTTTAATTAGGAATTGTTTTAGTTGTAATGAGAATGGTTGTTTGTGGCCATGCTAGTTATACTTTTATTTATTTATTTATTTATTTACAGAGTTTACGCCCACATTGGAGCACTTAAATCAGACTACAACAAATTTGTCTTCCTTTTCTTCTCCCAAAAGGTCTTGAGTCTGGTTGACCTGGCTGCCCTCTCCGCATCCGTTATAACAATATTGTTTCCTCTGTACAGTGGTCAGAGGAAGTCTGATGCATTTATTCTTCAAAATACTTTTCTCGCCTCTGTTTTCTATGGTTTGCGTGGTAATATTCAACTCCTCCAAATCACTTTGGACTTCTTTAAACCAATTGTTTTTTGATTTACTATTCCAAAAGTAATTAAATAATTGTTTTAAAACTCTGTTATCACTTAGTCGAAATATATGACAAAAAAAGGCAATTCTTCTTTCCTGATAGATAACCTCATTCAGCAGCAATCTCCACTGTCCATCCGCCTGATGTTTCTTGTTTATGATCGTCCTGAGTATCCTTCGATCAACTCGTTGTAAGCATTCTGTTTTTGATCTAGTATTGAGTTTAAATAATGTTTCACAAGCATAAGTTGCTTCTGGTTTAATAACAGAGTTATAATGCCTAAATTTAGCATTAATCGAAAGACATTTCTTTTTGTACGTAGGCCAAGTTATCTGTTGTGCCTGCTTCAGTTTATATATTCTGCTCCCTATTGATGGTTTTTCATTGCAATTCCAAGTGAGATTTTCACCCAAATATTTAAATGTACTTACAATTTCAATTTGTTTATTATTATTATTCAATAATAGATCTGAATCTAAAGTTCTGAAAGTAGGCATTATTTTTGTTTTATCATACAAAATTTGCAATCCAACTCTTTTTGCTACATTTGCAAGTTCTTCCAATTGAACTTTAGCCTCTTCGAAACCATTTGCCAGTATCGCAAGATCATCCGCGAATGCCAAGCAATTTAGTTTGATATTTTTTCCAATTTTGACTTTTGGAGGACATACCTTAGTCCACTCTTGCATGACCTTTTCCAATACACAATTGAACAATAATGGCGAAAGTCCATCTCCCTGGCGGAGGCCTGTTGTAATTGCAAATGATTTAGATAACTCATTTCTGAATCTAACCTTAGACTGAGTATTCTTAAGAGTCATACCAATCAGGCTAATAAGTTTGGAATGTAGACCAAATTCCTGAAGGACATTCAACAGTGATTCACGATGTATACTATCATACGCCTTTTGAAAATCAACAAACGTAATAACTAAATTTTTGTTTCTAGATCTGTGATGTTTCATAATCCATTTTAAACTGATGATTTGGTCAGGACAGCTTCTTCCTGGATGAAATCCACCTTGATATTCCCCTAGTTTACAGTCAAGATGTTCCTGTATTCTGTTATAGATAATCTTAGATAAAATCTTATATGTAATATCCAATAATGATACTCCCCGATAATTATTTGGATCAGATCTATCGCCCTTTTTATGCAATGGTTGAATTATTGCCATATTCCACTCTTCAGGCATTGTAGCAGTATTCCAAATATCTATAAGATGTTTATGTAGATTCTGAACAGTTTGGTCAGTAGCATTCTTCCATACCTCTGTGACAATTTGGTTCTCTCCCGGTGCTTTATAATTTTTAAGGGAATCAATTGCTGCTCGTACTTCATTATAAACGGGCGGTGTAACCTTTTCTAAAGGTATCCTATTTTTTGGATGTGTGTCATATTGCAGATATTCTGAAGGTTCCTCACTGTTATGTAAGTTCTCAAAGTATCTAGCTAAAATTTCCGCATTATTTTGATTAGTATGTGCCTGTTTTCCGTTAGTATCTCCCATTAGGAGTGTTGGGGGAGTATAATTAGTTTGGTATTGCCGAAATGTTTTATAGTAATCTCTTGTCTTATGTTGAGTAAATGCTTCATCAGTAGAGTGTAACATCTCCGTGTGATAATTTCTCTTAACCCTTCGGATGATTTTAGCCGTATGTCGTCTAGCAGTAACAAGTTTTTCGCGTGACTGTTCTGTTTCCCGTTGTTGATCAATCAACCATGCCTTGTGTCGGTGTTGAATCGCTGCATCGCACTCCTCATTCCACCAAGCATGTTTTTTCTTTTTAACGGGAGCGTTTTCCTAAGCAATGGTTTTTAGCTTGTTAATTACCATTCCCAAATCATCACTTAGATAGGTTTTTAATATAATTTATTATTAATGAGATAGCTAGGGTCATATGTTTTCTTCCTATTACATTTGGAGAGAATGCATTTCTTTTTTGGAGTTAATTTTGTTTTAATTTTGGACAAATAATGATCTGAATCTATGTCCACTCCACGGAGGACCCTAACATTGTAAATTTCGTTATGATAGTTCTTTTCCATAGCTACATGATCAATTTGGAACTCTCCTAATTTAACATTAGGGCACTTCCAAGTCATCAGTTTATGTCGTCGTCGTTTGAATCGTGTGGTTTCCAAAAGTAGCCCATGATCAATACAAAGATCGATCAATCTCTGACCATTCCTGTTAGTTAGATGATGAGCTGGCCACTTACCTACAACATTACGAAACTTTTTCTCACGGCCTATTTTAGCATTGAAATCGCCAAACATGATTTTAATATGGTTATCGGAAATGGATGATAATAGTTGGTCTAGTTCTTCCCAAAATTTGTCTGTGTCTTCCCTGTTGGTCCTGTTTTTTTCATTCGTTGGAGCATGGATGTTTATCAATGTGTACGTTTTATTCTCTACTTTGATTGTCATCAATGCTGTTCGGGGGGAGGTGGAAGAAAAATCTTCAATTGAATCTAAGATACTAGTATGAACCAAAAAGCCGACTCCAAACTGAGGAACACTCTTTAGTACTCTTTCACCTGGGGGACCCTTGTATAGGCGATATCCCCCTGACTCAAGGGGGTCTTGATCCGTATTACGCAATTCTTGAAGAGCAGTTATCAGTATCTTATGTTGATCTAAGACGTCTGTGAGATGTTTTAATTTGCCCACTTTCATTAATGAATTTATGTTCAGTGTAGCAAAATATGAGAACTGTCCTGATTTATTAAATTTAAGTTTCCTCTTGATCGGATGGGTCTGCATGTTGTTTAATGGGTTGCAGGCGCTCCGACTCGCCTTGGTCTTCCACGTGACACCCCACCGTATCCCAATGGTGTCTTTGTTTGGATCTGATGATCATGTGTATCCAAACCGGTGGATATTTCATTAGAAGACTAATCATAATAGGCTGATTGTCTGATCAATGATCAATACATTTCTGGGTAAGATTAAGATCTTCATTCATGTTCATAACTAGGGATTCTCTGTAAAATTTTCTGGTATAAGGGTAAACTCCGGCAGGTTTTCTTTTAGTCTTTCACCATTTTTTCCTTTTCAAATTATTAATAGTGCTTGCCCCAGGGGGGCTGGGGTATCCCAAGTCTATGGGGGGGGGATCTCCCTATGAAGGTCGGTGAGCCACTAGTTGGGTGACTCGAAGCTTCTTGCCCACCGAGGTGGCTTTGACTCTAGTATTCCCCTGTCTGCTGCGTGTGGATTTATGTTGCAGTGGCTCCTGGGGCTGCAATCACTGTTTCTACCCGACAACAACCTGACGTGCCTAATTGAGGGGCACACGTATATCTTGGGCACTATTGTCCGACACTGCAACCCAGCGGTCAGATGTCCAGATGGTGACAGTCTTATTTCTACCTGACAGCAACCTGACGTGCCTAGTTAAGGGGCACATTGTATGTCTTGAGCACTATAGTCCGACACCGCAACCCAGCAGCTAGATGTCCAGATGGCACCAGTCTTGTTAGACTGTTCCCCATTACGCTGCTTGATACCTGTTGGCACAGGATACGGATGGGCTGCGTTACAACTTGCCCAGTGACGAAGTTTGGACTGAACTTATATGGAGGCTGGTGGTAAACGGCCGTGTCGGCAGCCACATATTCAGCGATAACCAGTGGTCAAGTGAGGCCACTTCAGTCATGTGACTAGAGTGGAAACTAACGCAAGATCTACTCATTTCAAACTTTGTCATGAAGGAAGTAGTGGATGCCACCTTACAAAAAGTGAACGGTATCTGCATTACTGATTGATTGTGGAAGCAAACTTTTCGGTGGACATAAAAGTTGAAAATTGTAAATATATTTTGCACAGGGTTGATGTAGTGACATTTTAATATTTTTTTTTTTTTTTGGATAGTCAATGTAAGGCAACAGTGACTGCCAATAAAGTGAAAGAAAGTTATTTGTCTTGAGCTATGCTTGAGGTTGTAGAAGGGGAGGAATGTTATAGTTGTAAAATGGGTGAATTGTTTTTACCCTCAAGATTGATTGTCTGTGTAAAATGTTTACCCTCAAAATTGACTGTGTGTAATATTTAAAAAAGAATGAGCAAAAACTAAGTGAAAGGTTATTTAATTTTTTTTTGTATGTGTGTTTTAAGGGAAAAATGTGAATAATTTTAGGGTGGTTTGTTTTTGGCAATTTTCTTATGTGTAGATCATTTTTTCTGTAAAGATATTGTCCTTACAACATTGGGGGCACGGTGTAGTCGCACGTGCCGGGTTTGGTAAGATGCTTCTGGTAGTTTCCGGTTGCATCAGAATGGAAATTTCTCGAAGCTAGGAATGGCATTTTCTCACCAAATTCTCTGGGCCCTTATTGGCCAAAATAAAAAACCCTCTTATTGGCGAATGTAAGATATGCGGGTCCGCTAATTGGTTATTTCTCGATTTCGCCACTTCCAGCTGCTGGCCACTTGGCCAGAGCCAAGCTTGTTCCCTCAGTCTTTTTGATTGGAGCGGCAAAGGGAGAAGTAGTTTCCTCCATCTGATGGGTCTCCTGGCCCTCCGAGGTAAGCACTATTTAGTACATGTTTTGGGTTTTTAGTTTCAAATGTAGTTTCTTAATTTACATTTTTTTTTACCCTCCGGAGTTTGCACGGGATTTCTTCCATTCGGCAATTTTAATTTCATATGACTTAGTCTTCGCGGCTAGTCATACTCATTTTGTTTTAGAGACATTCCCCTTTCCTTTTGGCTTTATAAATTGTGTAGTAATTATGTAAAATTTCTTTCCCCCTTTTCTTTTGTTTTAATTGTGTAAAATATGTAAATTTTAGATTCCCTCGGGTTTGCCTCTATTAGTGCTGTTTCGTCTCAGCATACTCCCGTTCAGGATAAGCTCCTTATTCTGAAGTGTTTTAGAAAATGTTGCTTCCTGAGGATGCTCTGGGTTAAGATTCTAATTATTTTCACTCTTTCTTTTTCTTCTTTATACCTTAACATGTAGGTGTGGTTTGATAACGTGTGTTCCTTCTTTTAAACGTATTTGATTAAATTATTTCTGTATATTATTTTGAAATTATCACCGTAGAAATTTGTACTCTTGGTATTATGCATCTCTCTAAATTTGCTGTGTTAACCTTAACTTGCATCATTGATGGCCCCGTTTGTAGTGTTATTTTCCAGTTATCATTTTAGTAAATTTTATTTTCCCGGCAATGCAATACCTTCTCAAGGCCTGGGTAGGGTCCCAACCACTTTCCATCTCCGTTCCTTTAGTTGTCATGTTAGCTAACTTGCTAGTTATATTCTAATGTTTTCCAGTACTTACCATGTGTGCGTGTTGATTTTATTTGATCTAATCTCAAAGTCATCATTTTTCTTAATAGTGTTTATTATTATTATTATTATTATTATTATTATTATTATTATTATTATTATTATTATTATTATTATTATTAGCCATAGCCATAGGACATCCAGTTTTACATGGAGTCCCAACCACAGGATTATGGCTTTTTATCTCAAAAAATCCTACAAGCACTGACCGGCTACTTCCACTGGATTTGAACCTATGACGATGTTATCCAGAGGCTGACACTCTACCACAGATCCACAGAATGACCTACAGTACATCAGTAGAACTATCACACAACTACACATCACATCCAGGTGTGCTATCAAAATATACATGATTCCCTGCATAGACTACTGAGAGAACCAAGTGCTTTATCAGCTTATCTAACTTCCTTTCCCCTCTCACATGAGGATGGTGGATGCCACAAGGTTGTATGGAAGTCCATATTTCCCAGTAAGAGTTAAAGAGGTGGTAACTGGGGTACTAGATCATCTAGCTCTCGCAGATGTAGGTTGTAATCTGGTTGGACATAACTGTTGCACTATGTAGACATTATTGATTTTCTTCAGCTGAGTACATATCAGCACTTCTTCACTTAAGACATAACTTCCTACAATGAAAAAGTATAATCTTTGTATTCAGCCAATAATGTGGTTATATATATATATATATGTATTTATTTATTTTTTTTGTTAGTGCTTCCTACATGGAAATATTTAATTTTGAAGTTCTAATTGTCAATTGTTCTGCATCATTTGACCAAATGCCAAAAGTAGATTTCAAGATATTTACACAAATGCAAAGTTCCTTTCATTCATTCATGTTTCTTGTGAAATGTGAAGTATTAATATCAAAATGAAGATAAAAACATGTTTTTTCTTGTTAATTTGTCAAAATTAGTGATATTGTAAATATAGTGTCATAATCTGAGAAAATGTTCCTTGGTCATTTGACTCTTTACTGCGGTTACTTTCGATTTTTGTTTTATATCACTTAACCAATTAATAAAATTGCCATTTAGTGACTGGATTTGACTTTGAAAAATTCAGTGTGGTCCAGAAAATGGTACTTTATAACAAATGTTGTTGCTCATTTAAGTATAGGATTATATTCTGTCAAATATTACATCATGTGTTACATTGATCATATTCGTCTACAGCCCTGTTTCACAAATGCCTGCAATTTTACAAATAAATAGAAAAGAAGCTTTTAAACATTAGAATTACACCATAAATTTCTCATATAAAATGTTCCAAAACAATATTATGCATAATAACAGCATACAACATAAAATTGCATAATTCAGACTCAGAAATGGCAGTTAGTCACTTGATGAAAAATTTGAATTTAGTGATTGAAGTATTTGGTCAAAGTTAATTTCTCACAAAACTTTCTTAAGAGCAAAAGTTCAAACAATAAACTATATAAAGTTTACACCTTTAGCTACCAATCAATTAATTTTGGCGCTTGGTCAAGTGATACATAACACCATCTAATTCTGAAATTCTGGCTGCACAAAACGTAAGATTACTCTTTTACAAATCTGGTTTGTTTTTCAACGTCTGGATTCTTATATAATGAATATATTGCTGCTATTATTAGGTTTCCCAACATGTTATCAACCTCCTCTACCTCATTCACTGTGTGCACCTAGAGGAGTTTGTGGAGTGGCACACTGTGAAGGGAGAACAGTGTTTCATCAGATTCAAAGTGTGGTGTGCGATCCCAACTGTGTGGGTCAACAGCCAGTAAGTACACTCCCAACAATGAACAAGTAGGTGTTATTTTATAAATGACTTCCATTATTAAAATGAAAGAACTGAAAATACTTAGGACGGTACTTATGATGAGATAGTGTACATTAAAGTTGCTCCTCTACAACAAAAAACAAGTAAGATAACAGAGCCAAAATGTATTGTCCAGTTCCCTGAAATTTTTGTATGATACACTTAGTTAGTTAGTCACTTAAGACGTAACTTCCTACAATGAAAAAGTATAATCTTACAGTCCCTCCTCTATAGCAAAAAGCAAGGAAAATAACAGAGCCAAAATGCATTGTGTAGTTCCCTGAAGTTTTTGTATGATACACTTAGTTCGTTAGTCACTTAAGACATAACTTCCTACAAATGAAATTGATTAGATGAATGAAAAACTTGTAATTTTAACGGCCAGTGTCTTATACACTGAAAAACATGACAAATGAAACATATTTTATATTACAAGGGTAATCCCAAAAATAAGATCTCCTATTTATTTTTATAAATACAGATCTCTGTTTGTGTGGCTGTTGGTCACAATATTGTGAAGAGTGTTTCCCGCGCTCGCATATAAACATGTGCACACCACACTGAGGCACTCAGTCGTGGCTTGGCAGCTGTTGAGAATGGAGCTCCCGTTGGATGTTACCGCGAAGTGCGCGCAGTTATTCGGTCTGAATCGATTTAAATCCATCGCCAATTGATGGAAGTGTATGCTGAGTCGTGCATGGATGTCAAAAATATTTGTAAGTGGTGTGGAGAATTTGCAGCCAGTTGGACTGAAATTCACGACGAACAAAGGAGCGGGAGACCGTCAATTTCCGTCAAGACAATTGTGAAGGTTGAGCAAATTATGTGTGAAGATCGGCGGATCACCCTGGGTGATCTCTGCACTTTGGTTCCTGAGGTTTCCCAAAGCACCACTCACAGAATTTTAACGGAAAAGTTGAAATACCGGAAGGTGTGCGCAAGATGGGTGCCACGCATGCTGACTTAAGACCACATGCGGCAATGAGTTGATTCTTCCCACGCATTTCTCAATGCTTTGCAGCCGAACAGGACAACTTTTTGGACTCAATTGTCATGGTTGATGAAACCTGGGCGTTCCACTTCACACCTGAGACCAAGCAACAATCACGCCGGTGGCGGCATTCCTCTTCGCCAAAACCGCGGAAATTCAAGCAAACACAGTCTGCCGGTAAAGTCATGGCAACTGTGTTTTGGGATCAAAAAAGGGTATTGTTGGTCGACTTTATGCCTGCTGGGACCACAGTTAATGCTGACAGGTACTGTGAGACCCTGAATAAACTCAGACGGGCAATTCAGAACCAGAGAAGAGGAATGTTGGGCTAGTACGTAAACATTCTCCATGACAACGTTCGCCCGCATGTCGCCCGATTAACCATTGCTCTCCTGCAACAGTTTCAGTGGAACATCATCACCCACCCACCTTATAGTCCCGACTTGGTACCCAGTGACTATCACTTGTTCCGTAAGTTGAAAGAACATTTGGCCGGAAAGCGATTAAGCACCAACGAGGTGAAAGATGAGGTTCACAACTTCCTGAACAGCATGGCAGTGAGCTGGTATGACATGGTCATACAAAAACTGTCACAGTGTCTACAAAAATGCATCGAACGAAATAGTGATTATGTAGAAAAATAGCTAAATGTTCAAGTTGTAAAATGATGTAAACCATTCTAGAAATAAACAGATCTGTGTATTTATAAAAAAATAAGAGACCTTATTTTTGGGATTACCTTCGTAGCAATAAAATTAATTTTCTTGTTATGCCACAGTCAAATCTAATATGAAGGTGCACTCCTCTGGCTATACACTTTGTCATTCTTGAAGTACTTGCCTGGAGAATGAATTTCACGCAATTTGAACTAACATGATACAGTGGCTGATGCCTTTTCATGGAGTGTGCTAAATAATGGCAGACCTTCCACCATTTTCCAATACTAAACACTCTACCAAAATTAGTTTGTTCTACTTTATCAGTGTTATAATTCTTAAAAAAAAAAAAAAAAGAAAAAGAAAATAATGGAAACTGAGTTAAGTGTCAGTAAAATGACCTTTTATCTCTGTCATTTTCAGCATTTGGTTTAATCTGGTGCTGATAGGAAACTCAATGTAAGGTTAACCAATGTTATTCAGTTATTCAATGTTACATTTCACAAGCAGCAACCTCATTTCACTCAGAAATATATAACACAGTTTCTTCTACTTATAGGTGAAAGTAATAGCAATGCTCATGCTTTTTGAGAAGGTTATCACTATAGTCAATACTAGCCTTTAGAAAGAAAATAAATTGGAATATAGTTTGCCTGTAATGGTCCCCACAGTGACAGTCAGCAATGTTGATCATACAAGGGGACAGTAATTCCTTCAATTTGTCTTTGTTTCAAACTGTTCAATTCAGGACCTAAATTCATCCTGAAGATCTTTCATCAGGCCAGCAAAATATAGGACATCTGGGAATAATCAGTAACCCTGACCAGCAGTGACAGGAAGCCTGTTCACGTTGAATATCCTAAGAGGACCTTTTCCTGTTGACAGTTCTGTGAGAGATTGGGGCCACTGACGACTGCACCTCGAAGGATCACGTCTGCGTGGTCTGACTGGAGCGCTCCGAAATGTAACGCTACCTGCGGCAAGGGCTCGATTATCACCGAGGCCACTTGTATTGATAAAGAGAGGTCAGTGAACAAGCCTGGACACACGTCATGAAGTGAGCAATTTGCAAGGCTTTCATGGACCATTCTCTCTCTGTTGCAGTGGCAAGAGGGCTCAGGACTGCATTGGCCCTGGAGTTTACTGGTAAGTCAACTACCATAATATTCTCTTAGGGATTTAGATCAGTTAACTTCCTGTTTTCCCTCTTCAGACGAGTGGTTTTAAAATTGAACAGATATGATCAGGTTAGTGATATTCAGTGTAATGACAAAATTTAAACTTGTGTGTTGGATAACACCAGCCTGCAACAAAAAAAATTCTCTCCGGCGAAAGGTTGAAGAGGTGATTTACCCTAATTTAGGTGTGCTGATTTCAAATGTAAACCGTTTTTGCCTATCACATACAGATTTTTTGCTATTTGAAATCCAAATTTGACATATTGTAATTTTAATAGAAAACACCATAATAGAGAATATATGTAATTTTAATGGGACATGATCAAATTGCAATGAATATACAAAAAAGTAACATGTTCATTGCTAGAAAGTATGAATCTCACTAATAGAACACTATTGTTTGCTGCACTTTGATGAGAATGAACACTGTTGTTTTGCGTTTGTGTTCCTCAGTAGTGTTATCTCGCACTAGACACTAACAGTGATCTGACATCATGGAGACATCCCATTGCCCCTGATACCTTCGTTCCATTTCTTTTATATCCTGATGGAACCGCTTGCCATGTTCCTTCCTGAATGCTCCTAAATTTGCAGGAAAATAATAAAGATGACTCTGCAGGAAATGTAATTTTTAGCTCATGCAGCAACCCAATTTCTGAAAGTTGTTCAGCATGGTTTCTACATTCTGTTTGTAGTTGGCATCTTTAACATTACCCAGGAATTTGCTAGAAACATCCTTGGGTGATTCCCATGTCTGAAGCTGTGTTTCATTCATTGTCGTACTGAATGTTGGATCCTTCATAAGCTTCCGAATTTGGGGGGCGTCAAAACCACCTTCCTTAATTTTGGCATCCGACAGTCCTGAAAATTTCTGACAGAGGTACCGAAAGCAGGGACTGCCTCTATCCAAACTCTTCACGTACTGCTTCATAATTCCCAATTTAATATGTAAAGGGGGTAATAACACACTTTGAGGATCAATTGGACTTGACCAAGCGCCAAATCTCAATTTTCGAGATATATTTACCACCTGGTAGCCGAGGCTTCAAACTACATGGAAAAAAATATTCGTACTCTCGAACATCATTTATATCGAAAATAAATCGATTAGGACTATGCGCCAATCTAAATATCGCCTGAAGATACTTCTGCATCAACTGACCAAAGAAACTCTCATGCAGTTGAATTTTGCATCACCTGACTAAACGACATTTGGCGGTCGCTTGGTCATGTTATGCGTATTGCTCTTTCCCGCCTTTTTATTCCTGTGACAACAGTGAAGTTTCTCCGTGATTGTCTACCGTCTTCACATCAACAACATTTTGAGAGTGCTTAATAACACTATTCACTTCTATTTTGGCATGGATCACTTTAGGTCTTCCTCAAGAGCCCATCGAATCGTCGAGTTAGCAAGGAAGGAAATCTACTTGCAAACATTATTACAGGTTAGTTGTTCAGTCTATATCACAGTACCACTAGCATACATGACAAATACATGTTACTTATGGATTGTTTTTCAAACAGTTTCACCATTCTATATCCTCTTCTCATTACGTAGGAAGATGAGCCGGATTTACATCCACAGACACCAGCTATTGCGACACCCGTTTACGAATCTCCAAAAGATGTCATTTTCTCCAGCAGTCTGACTGAGCTGAGTCCAATGAAATGCTGTCATGCTACCCAAAGTACTGTTCTGAGGTGTAATACAGCCACGACTATCAATCTTCAGGATGATTATTCAGATTTAAAACTGAGATGCTCTAGTGATTTAAACTTTGTTGAGGGAAGAATGGATGCAACAACATTCTTGAAGGTAAGTACGATTTAGCTAATGGAAAAGAAACACCATCATATCCTATAGCATTGCCAGGCAGATACTGTAGATCAGTGTCGGATAAGGTTTTTCTAGGAAGAAATACATTCTTACCCCACAATATAGTGTTTCTGTTTTACAGGAAAATACACGGTCTGAAGATCAGCAGCAGTCCGTTCCTGTATTACTGGACGAACATCACTTCTCTCATTCCCATACAGACGTTAGTTTCGATGATAGTAATGCTACTAATGAACATGTTGTTTTAGACTCCAGCATCTCTAATTATGCAGCTAGCCAGACCCATTATTCAACTCCTCAGCCGATGAATGAAGCATCTCAGATATTGGAAGCTCAAAATAATGATTCTCTGGGAGAAGGGAGACCAAGAAAAGGTCGGAAAAGAAAATATCCATTTCAGAATCGAAGAATTAGGAAGATGAAATGTGTTCAAAATGAAACCTATATCACACCGCGGGGATATCTTAAAGAACCCAAAGAATTTAGAGAATACATTTGTTCATGTAAATGTCTGAACAAGATAGGAATTGATGCAGTGAAAGAAGAGTTTAAAATCTTCTATAGTACTACATAACACGATGCACAAACAGCTCTTATTTGTGCCATGGTAACAACAAAAGATGTCAAACGGAAGGGAGTGAAGGACTCCAACAAAAGAGCAGCCACAAGAACTTACACCATCCGCGGTGTCAAAGTATGCAAAAGTTTCTTCTTGAAAACGTTTAGGATCTCCAGTGGAAAGGTTCATCTGGCAATTAAGAAGATACAGTCACCAAGGGGCGTTGTGGATCGTTGTGGATTGGCTGGTGGAAGAAATAAACTCCCTGAAAATAAACTGAAAGAAGTCGTAGACCACATAAAGAAGTTTCCACGTTACAAATCTCACTATAGGAGAAGCGATACACAAGCAGAATTTCTTGCCCCTGAAATAACGGTCAATGTCATGTATGATATGTACAAGGACGAGGTTTCAAATCCTGTATCAAAAGCAAGTTATAAGAAGATATTCCTCACAAAGTTCAACATCAAAAAGAAACCACTGAAAAAGGACACATGCAATGTTTGTGACACATTGGAAGTTCAGATCCAAAACACAACTGGATGCGAAGCCGAGAATTTTAAATCAAAAAAAGAAAATCATCTTGTACAAGCCAAAATTGCGCAGGATATGAGATCATCGGACATGTCGAAGGCAAAACAAGATGGCGCCCTGGAAGTTCTTTGTTTTGACCTAGAGAAAACCTTGCCATTGCCAGAATTCCTACAAATACAGTCTTTTATAAAAGGCAGTTATGGCTTTATAACTTAGGAATACGCACGGTAAGGATGAAAGAGGACACTGCTTTGTCTGGTTAGAGGGTGAGGCAGGCCGAGGATCACAGGAGGTATCCTCATGCCTGATGAAATATTTAATGGAAGAGCTACCAGCTGTTGAAGAAGTAATCTTGTGGTCAGATTCCTGTGGAGGACAGAACCGAAACATAAAAATGGTTTTGATGTTAAAAGCTATCTTAGAACAGCATCCCACAGTGAAAAAAATCACTCAACGTTTCCTTGTTCCAGGACACGGCTTTCTCGCCAATGACAGTGATTTCGGGGACATAGAATGTGCACTGAAACTTCAGCAAAGGTTGTATACAGCAGAGGACTACATCAATGTGATGAAATTTTGTAGGAAGAGGAATCCCTTAGTTGTTCACAGAATGAAGTCTGAGGATTTTAAAAGTACAGATTTACTTGAGAAACAAATCGTGAACCGGAAGACAAATAATTTGAGAGAGAAGATAAACTGGCTGAAAGTAAAATAGATAGAGTTACATAAAGACAAACCATTTAGCATTTTCTTCAAGCAGGAATATAAAGGACAGCCAGTTGAAATAAACATTCAGAAGAAGAAAGCTGTTGGTCGTCCTTCGCAAAATGGCGTAACCCACTATTTTAGCAATGTGTTAACACCTCTGTGGCCGAATGGAAAACCCATTTCAGAAGCGAAGCTCAGCGACATACGCTCTTTGATGTCACTTATTCCAAAAGATGCCACTGATTTTTATCGTAAACTCTGCAGTCATCCGGGTATTGAAGACGATATTGATGGATTTGATTGCCAGGAACTTGATTTCATTGTTGAAGAGGAAACTTAGGTGAAGCTGATGATACTTCCCATTCCTGTGTCAGATTGAACATTCTGAAGTTTATTTCAATTTCTGTTGTTAGTGATATCAAGTAGATAGACCGGCATAAGTGAAACCCATCTGTAAAATGTCAGTATGTAATAGTGTGGATAATATGTTTCTTTGTATGTATGCTAACGGTATTGTAGAATAATAAACAAAAGTTTTGTTCAACATTACTCATACTACTATTTATACGTCTGTTTACCTAGATTATTACCCTTCCGTAGTAACAATCCCCAATGTAAAATATAAGTAAAAGCATAAAATTAATATGCATCACATGACCAACCGACAAATTTGTCACTTGGTCAGTTGATGCGAAACAGAAAGAATGAATTACATCAGAAATTTAAAATTGACTAAGCGACATTTTATGGAAAATCAGGCACTCAATGACTTGCTATGCAGTTGGTGATTGGTCTGTAAATAGAACTGACCTTAGTCCTTCTTCTGGTGAAAGAAATCTGCCAATTCATTCACGACTCGAATTTATATGCTAACAAACGCGTTCACGTCAATATCTCGAAATGACAATTTGGCGCTTGGTCAAGTCATGCATAACACCGTCCAATTAATGGGCGATTTACAATGGTTTTTTCTTCAGACACGAACTGTTTCCTCTTGGGCCACTCAAACACTAACCAGTGACGATCCTTGTCCCAAGAGTCCCACTCACGTAGAAAACACGTGAACTTTGTATATCCTCCTTGCTGCCCTAATATGATACCACACACTTTTAAATCACAGCACAGTAACCATCTGTGTTCATTGTAGTTCAGTTTCTGCAACACCATAGGTAAATTGTGATAGTTTTCATGAAGAGATGTTGAATGGACAACTAGCACTGAAGCAAGTTTATTTCCATTGTGCAGAAGAACAGCTTTAAGACTTCTTTTACTGGTATCAATAAATAGACGCCAGTCCTTTGCTTGGTAAATAATTCCAAGATGACGAATCAAGCCAGGGATATCACAGCAAAACACAAGTTCGTCTTCGTGAGCAAAAAACTGCCGGAATTCTTCCTCCTGATTTCTGTAACAATATGAATTTGTCCCAGGATGTAAAATAATTCCTCTCTTTTAATCTTGATCCTAAACGTTCACTCTTTTCTTTAGTGAGGCCTAGGTCACGCACCAAATCATTTAAGTCACACAAATTATAAAGGCGATACAAAGGTATCATCATCACCATCTTCTGCACTTGAAGATGATGAAAACACACTCTCTGGTGGTTTTGGGACAGGAATATCGGGTCCATGTGGTACGGGGGTTATGGCAGATGGAAGGCAGGGATACTCAATGTGCTTTTTGTTTTTTGTATTGAACCCAGGCACTTTACATACACAAAAATAACATTCATCAAAATGATTTCTTTGTTCCTGCCAAGCCATTGGGATTCCAAATGGCATTGAATGGCAACAACCCACTGTATTAAAATTATAAAATCCTTTTAATAACAACTACCTACTCAATACAATATATTACTCATTGAATTATAAAATAATCATGAGGTGTCTTAAATAAAGGAACATGTTTCGTTCGACATAGCGAACATCATCAGCCTTAATTTACAAAGATTAGGTCAGGGCCCTGAGCTGAATGATAAAAATTGTTAAAAGAGTGACAATGCCATAATAAAAAGTAAAATGATAACATTAGACTTGAAATTGTAACAATATGTACAGATTAACAGCAAGTATTTGTAGAGGAATACTTTGAACGATGGTAGTCTATAAAGTTAAAACAAACATGAGGTTGTTAAAGTAAAAAGATATAGATATAGTGGATCTTAAAATATATGTCAATGCGTGAAGCGTGGATTAATTATTGACTATGGAGTTCTTAAATTGAGCAAAACAAAAGTTGAAATAGAGTTTACTGAATAGTACGAGTCAAACTGAGTCAGTTAAAAGGCGCATAGCGACGAAACTAAGGTTGAAATGACGTGAACTTCAGTAGTTAGGAATTCTGTAGGAGAGCCAACACAATACCAGAAGGAAATACAAGTTGAACTAGTCCGTATTTACATGCTAGCAGTAAAATTAATCTTATAAAACGTAGGACACCAATGTGGACTCGTTAAAAAGTAACTATAAACTTGAAAGTAGGGAGAGTTCCAGCAAACCAGAGATGGATGGAGCAGATTATGGCACAATTGGAGTTAGAAATCTGGAATGAAAGAAAAGGGAGGAAAAATAAAGTTATGTTATAATGAAAAAAAAAAAAAAAAAGAAAAAAAGAAGAAGGAGGCTTACCCTTAGGACTAGTGTGAGGTGTTCGCTAACGTTGGCTGCGCGAATCAAACTGGCGAGTAACCTTATTGCTGCTTCTATTGTTGTATGTATGTATACGTAGAGGCGGGGAGTGAGTCATGTGAGGAGGAGGGGTGACCGATTCCTTAAGCGGGTCGGGTATTCGTGGAGGGGGTGTCGCATGAGAGGGCAGTAGAGTAGTAGTTGTTGTATTATTAACAGTTGTAGAATTAAAGATTCTCGTAAAGTTATTATTATTTATATTGAAAAGAGGGAGTAGTTCTGGAATTTTCTCGATTATGGGACTTTTAATTTCTGAAGTATCATTTAAATTTTGATGTCCGTTAAAATCCCGCTGACAACTGAAAATCGCAAAAAAGAACTAAACTATATTAAGGATTTGGCCAGAATTAACGGCTATAACCCCTTAATGATTAATAAAATCATTAACAAGATAAAATTAAAAACCGCAACGAAATTGATTCCGGACAAGCCTAAAAAAACGAAATATGCTCCCTTCACCTACACAAATCCAGGCCTATTTCAAGTTACTAACCCTCTAAAGAAATACGATATTAATATCGCTTATAGAACCCGATATACGAACCGTAATATATTCTTCAATTCAAATATAGTTAACATTAATCACAATAAATTCTCGAACTCTGGTATCTATAGGCTTAAATGCACCCATTGTGGATTCTCCTACATCGGACAGACTGGACGTAGCTTTTTGACCAGATACCTTGAACACTACAACACTTCGAAACATAAAAAGTATTCCGCCATGAGCACCCATATGGAAGAGACTGGCCACAGTTTTACTACAATTGAAAAAGACCTTCAAATCTTGAAATACGCCAATAAAAGTAAACTTATGACAGAGTTTGAGAACATTTACATATTTGTAGACCAGCATTTTAACGGACATCAAAATTTAAATGATACTTCAGAAATTAAAAGTTTAATAATCGAGAAAATTCCAGAACTACTCTCTCTTTTCAATATAAATAATAATAACTTTACGAGAATCTTTAATTCTACAACTGTTAATAATACAACAACTACTACTCTACTGCCCTCTCATGCGACACCCCCTCCACGAAAAACCGACCCGCTTAAGGAATCGGTCACCCCTCCTCCTCACATGACTCACTCCCCGCCTCTACGTATACATACATACATAACAATAGAAGCAGCAATAAGGTTACTCGCCAGTTTGATTCGCGCAGCCAACGTTAGCGAACACCTCACACTAGTCCTAAGGGTAAGCCTCCTTCTTCTTTTTTTCTTTTTTTTTTTTTTTTTTTCATTATAACATAACTTTATTTTTCCTCCCTTTTCTTTCATTCCAGATTTCTAACTCCAATTGTGCCATAATCTGCTCCATCCATCTCTGGTTTGCTGGAACTCTCCCTACTTTCAAGTTTATAGTTACTTTTTAACGAGTCCACATTGGTGTCCTACGTTTTATAAGATTAATTTTACTGCTAGCATGTAAATACGGACTAGTTCAACTTGTATTTCCTTCTGGTATTGTGTTGGCTCTCCTACAGAATTCCTAACTACTGAAGTTCACGTCATTTCAACCTTAGTTTCGTCGCTATGCACCTTTTAACTGATTCAGTTTGACTCGTACTATTCAATAAACTCTATTTCAACTTTTGTTTTGCTCAATTTAAGAACTCCATAGTCAATAATTAATCCACGCTTCACGCATTGACATATATTTTAAGATCCACTATATCTATATCTTTTTACTTTAACAACCTCATGTTTGTTTTAACTTTATAGACTACCATCGTTCAAAGTATTCCTCTACAAATACTTGCTGTTAATCTGTACATATTGTTACAATTTCAAGTCTAATGTTATCATTTTACTTTTTATTATGGCATTGTCATTCTTTTAACAATTTTTATCATTCAGCTCAGGGCCCTGACCTAATCTTTGTAAATTAAGGCTGATGATGTTCGCTATGTCGAACGAAACATGTTCCTTTATTTAAGACACCTCATGATTATTTTATTATTCAATGAATAATATATTGTATTGAGTAGGTGGTTGTTATTAAAAGGATTTTATAATTTTAATATATTGTCCTCAATACGGTTCTATTATGAGATTAATTACATGTAACAACCCCCTGTACCAGTGCCGCAGGTTTTCTAAAACGTTTTACACACAATATGGGGTGCGAAATTCTTGTCCTGATTACCTAACTTCTTCTTAAAATATGCCAAGTACAGGCTTTTTATAAATGGCGTAATATTTCGCTTCTGGCCTTTAATTATATACTGGCCACATATTAGCGTATCCACACAGACGCACACGAGATTCTGTCAGTTGGTACAATTAATTTTATTTACATATATTCACAAATTAACACATACATAACCTTAATCACAGTATCAAACACTTCACTTTGAGAATATCAACAAAGCCGCCAATATTAAAAACAACTGCCAATCGCTGCACATGGAGATTACAACTTTGAAACACAGTTGAAAACAGATGACTGCGTATTTCAATATGGAGACTGCAAATATTGAATGTCACCCCGGGATATATATTTGCTACACCATAACTCTACTAAACAATGACTAACTTCCCCATCAAGATCGTCTCTTTATATATGTGCCTGGCCAGGCTTCTAGAAAGTTACATTACAAAATATATCTTCATGAAAATTCTAGAGTGCCTAATACAAAGTTTATATTGTACGGAATATTCTCAATCGTTCTAGTGCCTATCACCATTCTGGAAGTTACAGTGTGTTTCACAATTATGGATTACAATTTATATATACAGGTAAGAATAAGTTATATTAATTTACAGGTATTTACATTAACTGAACTCGTATGTATATCTATGTATACCACATGTTTCATGACATAACCTTACAAACAGTGAGCTCGTATCGTAAGTACACATGATGTAATAATAATAATAATAATAATAATAATAATAATAATAATAATAATAATAATAATAAATAATAAACAGATGTAACACTTCACAGCTATACATCCAATAATAATAATAATAATAATAATAATAATAATAATAATAATAATCATAAGAGAATAATTATTATAATAATAATTATTCGAGTTCAATATCTGCATTAGATACCCATGGGCGAGAGAATATTGTTTTCAAGTTATAACTCTTCCTCGATGTCGCTGGATGTGATCTCCTCCTCTTGACCAACATGCGTTGTGTCGGGGGTCGGGGTTGCCACGCTGCCAGCATCTTCCTCAATGATAGTCGATGTGTTCTCTTCCCGATGACTAGATGGTGCTGTGTCATTAGTAGCCTCTCCTGCAGGCTTACTCTGTATGCGCAGCGGTTGGTGACTCGCCGCAACTCTGATGCGTGGACCTTGACAGAAGGGTTGGTCTTCAGTAAATATACCCCATGGCCCAGCTGTTTATCCACCTCAATGGGACCAACCCACTTAGGTGTGAGACCTGCGTGAAACCCTCCAATATTATTACTGACTGGGTGGTTACGTCGCAGTACTTGTTGGCCTGGTAGGAAGATCTGCATCTCTTCAACATCTTGAGCCTTGGCCTGGGTAAGGGATCTCTTCTCGGCCAAAGCTTGCTTCTCCTTGATGTTCTGCTGCTGCTGCTGCCACTCTGCCAGGGAAACAGCTGCATCATCATGACCCGAAGTGGATGGTGGACGAATCTCCCAATCCCCAGTGCCATACAGCTGTACACCAAGAAACAGCTTTGCTGGGGAATAGCCGGTGACATGGTTGATGCGTCGTTGCAGGGCAAAGAGTGACTGCGGTATCTGACGGTCCCACAGTTGATTTCTTTGTCGATCAGGTGGACTCGTAGCATCCTTTTCAGCTCCTGGTTCTGTCGTTCCATTGGATTTTCCCTTGGGTTGTAGATAGGGGTGGTCCAGTGCTCCACACCCCATTCCGTCATCATTTGCTGCCACTTCCTCGACGTGAACTGACTCCCGTTGTCTGACAGAATGTACCGTGAATAACCGTAGTGGCTGAATACCTTGTCTTTTAGCAGGCTGGTGATGCGTCCCGTCGTGGCTTCAAGGCCTCAATCTATCTTGTGAAGAGGTCAGTGATTACTACGAGTCCTGTTTTACCCCATGGTGTTCAGGGCTATGACCTCCCACGGGTGTTGTGGCCGTGTTCCTCGTTGGCTGGAATCTGCCTTCCTTTTAATTAATTCATATTTTATTAACGGTAATACCATTTTACATAACAGTAGAGAATAAACAAAACAAAACACACTAAAAAGAAAGTTCAATGGAGTATAAGTAGAAAAATATGTACAGATATATACACAGGTTATATTACAAGTAATCACAGGAAAGTAATAGTCAAATTTGGAGATTATGTAAGTGATTTCTCAATTTTGACAATGAGCAGTTAAATATATCAATATCTAGTTTGTTTAGAGATCTTGACATTCGTTCAATTGGCCCATTGAATGCGTAGTTAATTCTATGCCAATTTGTAGAATATGTATTCTTGAACCTTGTGTGTCTGTCTGGTACATGTACGTTAATTTTTGCAAGGAGTTGTAGACAATTCACCAAGGAATGAAGCAATTTAAAAATGAAGAGTGTATCCAATAATTCACGGTGTTGTGACAGGCTATGCATATTTAAGGACTGTTGTAAGGATGTATAATCAACATTATCATATGCGAATCCTGCTCTAAATGAATATAAACAAAGATATTTATGTTGTACTGAATCTAATCTATGGATAGAGGTCTGATGAGAAGGGTTCCAAACAGTTGTACAGTATTCTAGTATAGGGCGTACCATAGACACATACAGCAATTGATAGGTAGCTAAGTTTGAAAATTCTGTAGAATATCTAGTAATGCAACCCAATCTTTGAAATGCTTTCTTACAAATATTTTCAATATGTTCATTAAACGATAGGTTATAACTGAATAAAACACCAAGGTCATTAACTTGTGAAACAGGAGTTAGAATGTTGTTATTACTAAATTTGTATTGAAATGATATTTTCTTCTTGTTTTTAAAAAACAATATTATTTTACATTTCTCATGATTAAGTTTCAACCCATTTTGAATGCAATACTTTTCCAGATGATGTAAATCTTCTTGAAGTTTTAAACAGTCAAGTGGACAATTAATTTGCATAAAAATTTTTGCATCGTCAGCAAACAAAAGCAATTCAGAATTCTTAAGTATATTTTTAATGTCATTTATGTAGAGAATAAAACGTAAGGGCACAAGGTGAGACCCTTGAGGAACTCCACTGGTAACAATAATAGGTGCAGAAAAATGATTCCTTATTTTAACAATCTGCAGGCAATTTTTAAGATACGATTCAAACACGAGAGGAGAGGCCCATTAATTCCGTAGCCTGTTAGTTTTTGCAGCAAGATATCGTGGTCGACAGTGTCAAAAGCTTTTGAGAAGTCTGTGTAAATGCAGTCCACTTGGGAGTGGTTTTCTATTGCATCCAAGAGGAACTGATAGAATAAAAGAAGATCACTACAGGTTGACTGTCCTGAAAAGAATCCATGTTGCTCATCAATGATGATGTTTCTAAAGAGAGGTGTGATTTTGTCAAGAATTATTGAGTCAAAAATTTTGGAAATATGAGAAGAAATTATAACTGATCTATATTGTTTTATGTCAGTTTTATCACCATTTTTGAAAACTGGACTAACAAATCCTTTCTTCCATTCCACTGGAAAAACGCCTTGGTTTAATAATAAGTTGAACAGATAAAAGAGTGCTTCACATAAAATAAATGAGCAGTACTTGAGCAGGTACGTTGAAACACCATCAGGTCCGACAGTTTTCTTTAATTCCAGAGATATCACTTTGTTGTAAATTTCTGCCTTACTAATGTTTATAACTGATAGATTGACAGAGAAAGGATAATCATATGACATACTACTACTATTCTGATAAGAAGAATAAACGGATGAAAAGTGGTTAGCAAAAAGACTGACAATATTTTCTCCAGTATTGGCTGTAACTTCATTAAGATGCATTGTTGAAGGAATATTATTACATGACCTTTTAGAACTTAGATATTGCCAGAATTTCTGTGGATTGGAAGTAATACTTCGTTCACAGTTGGTGATATACATTGTATAGCAAGATTTAGATTCAGACTTGCATTCATTTCTTAATTTTGAGAAATGCTGATAATCACTATTGAGACCTGATATTTTGTATCGCTTGTGTGCTTTCTTCTTTTCAATAATCAGGGACTTCAATTTATGATTAAACCACTTTGGGAATTTGGGAGTCTTAAAATTCCGTATAGGGATGTAAAGTTTCATGCCACAATGTAGTACTGAATAGACGTTTTCTACTGCTTTATCAATTGATACATTTTGAAACATCTCCTCCCAGCTGAACTGTGACAGATAATAATTTAGTCCATTATAGTCACCATTTAAAAAGTCAAAATAAAAACTATCTGCAGGCAAGGAATTGTATAGCTCATTTATAGGTAACAAAATCTCTAATGCTGGGAGGTGTCTATCGAGGGGGACAATGCTTTCATTACTAGATTTTACTTCAATGGAACTGGAGTTACTGAAAACCAAATCAAGAAAGTGTTTTAGAAAATTTGGGATAGCATTAAACTGATTTAAACAGAGATAAGAGAGAGTGTCTATAACTAAACTGGACTGCATAGTGTGGTTACCTACTGACATAAGGCGAGAAGATGTTTCTTCATTTACTATCCAATTAAGATGTGATAGATTGTAGTCACCAACAATGAGCAATAAATGGTTGTCAAGATTTGACATAATTTTTTCAACAGCACTGCAATGTTCAAAATATTTTTGGACAGGAGACTTGGGTGGAATGTATACAGCACCAATGATTAATTTTGTGGTGTTAAAAGTCAGGGACTGTTCAACTGATGCACGGTATCAGAGTAGGTTAAAGAAGACCTATCACATCTGAAAACTGAATATGTTTCGAGTTCGAGTTCCACATCACTAATTTCATCATTTAAGTTTGTTTCGGTTAATACCATGAAGTCATAGTCAGCTAAACATGAAGAAGTTTTAAGTTCAGTTAGTTTGCTTCGAAGTCCATTTACATTTTGATAGTATCCTCTAAAGTGTTCAACTAACCTTGGTGTTTTCTTAGTATCTTGGATGTCATTTTCCACAATAGGCCTACTAGTAGATATTTTTGTTTCTACAGGTTCATTGATTTTAGTGATCTGATAAGAATCTAACTTAGTCTGTGTACCTTGCACATTAACACTATTCCTCAATACAGTTTTAAAAGAACCTAACCTATATAGACTACCATGAGTTTTAAAAGAACCTAACCTATATAGACTACCATGAGTATTAATACCATTCCTCGTTTCTAGCATGACAGACCGACCTATATCGGTCACTTTATCTAGTTTTTTAGAGGAATGGGATCAGGTACACATTCCACATCTTGAATTGAATTAGCAAACTCTATTATACTATTTACTACATACCTTTTTCCCAACCTATTTAGGTGCAGACCATGCCAGGTATAAAATATTCTTCCCAAGTTACTTATATCTACATATTTTACATTCTTGAAGTGCCTACTTATTTTCAAAAGTTCTTCATTAACCTTGTTTACCTCCTTGTTAACACAAGACCATGTCGGAAGATCATGTCTGTGAGGAACAGAAAATACCACAGCATTGGTGTGATGTAACTCCTGTAGTCTCGATCTGAGGGAAGAGATCATTCCTCTTGCATTATTTCTTCCCACGTCGTTAGTCCCTGCTAAATAAACTGGTTGCTCGCTTTGGTGCAGGCGCAGATGTAGCACCCCTTCACGTAGTCCAGGATGTCTTTCCACATGCTGACCCAGAAGAATCTTTATCGTATAGACTGATGTGTCTCCCCGCCTCCTGGATGTTCGGCTTCCGTGCTGTCGTGGAACTTCTCGAGGATGACCGTCGTGTGCTGTCTGGGGATCACCACTACTGCAGGCGTGTCGGAGAGGTGCGACCTGTACATCAAGAGTCGTCCGTCAATCCAGAAGTTCTTGTAGCACATCATGAATTCCCTCGGGACAAATCGACTATCGGTATTTTGTCTTCTAATCCACTGTGTCATGGTCCTACAGGGCTTGTCTTGTTCCTGCTACTGTTTGATCACTTCCAGATCAAGTTCCTTCTTGATGGTCATCAGGACATGTTCCTTAGGCTCACTCTCAAATTTTTGTGGGAACTCCCTCTCGACAACGGTGCTCCTAGCTTCAGGTTCCATTGCCGGGTGCCTAGATAAGCCGTCAGCTCCTATGTACGTCAGTCCTGGGACGTGACACACATCGAAATTGAATTCTGCGATTAACAGAGCCTATCGCATCCATTTAGATTTTGAGCCAGAGACTGAGATCAATCATTTGAGAGCGGCGTTATTGGTGTAGAGCTGGAACTTCCTTTCCTCCAAGTAGCCTCTGAATTTGCCCATGGCCCACACCACGGCTAAGGCTTCCTTCTCGGCAGTGCAGTAGCATTGTTCGGTGGGAGATAGTTTCCTGCTGGCATACTCGATGATGTCCCTTCCGCCGTCACTCCTCTCCTGGAATAACACTGCTCCTAAGCCGGAGTCGCTGACATCTATCTGCAGGCACATCTTCTGTTAAGGGTCGGGATGGGCTAAACTGGGAGCATTGCATATCGCAGCCTTATTGCCTTGGAATGCTGCCTCTTCCTTGCTGGTCCATCGGAACGGGCGGTTGTTATGGAGTAGATCGGTGAGTGGTATAGCCTTCTCTTCAAAGTGTGGCACGAAGCTGCTATACCATCCACACAAGCCAAGGAACTGACGTACTTGACGCTTGGTCCGCGGGCGTTCAGCTTTTTCGATAGCTCTATTCTTCTCCGGTTGCCCTTCTAAGCCTTCATAGGTTAGGACATGACGAAGATATTCTACGCGGGACTGGGCAAAGTGGCACTTCTCCAGTTGGCAAGTCAGTCCATGAGTCTTCAGTCGTTGCAGCACTTTCCTCAGATGTATAAGGTGTTCTTGAAAATTCTTGCTGTGAATTAAAATGTCATCAAGATACTCTTGGCAAAAATCTCCAGCATATCCTGATAATACCTTATCCATCAGTTGCATGAACGTGGCAGGTGCATTCTTCAATCCAAAGGACATTGCTGCAAACTGATACGATCCTCTCAGTGTCATGAAAGCGGTCAGTGGTCTAGAACTTTCCTTGACCTTCACTTGTCAGTATCCGGAGTTGAGATCCAGCGCGCTGAAAATCCTAGACCCACTTACTTGTTTCAGCGAATCTTTCAGGTCAGGCATGGGGTAGGCATCACTAACGGTCTTCTCGTTCAACCTGCGGAAGTCCACACATAATCGATACTCCCCATTCTTCTTCTTTGGTAGGACGATAGGTGAAGCCCAACAGGATGTAGACAGTTCGATGAGACCTTGCCCTTCCAGCTCTTGAATCTTCTGGATGCCAAGTTGCGCTTATACGGGTTGATTGGATATGGACGTTGCTTGATGCGTGAGGAAGCGCTCCATTCAATGGTGTGTGTTACCGTGGTATTCCGTCCTATTTTATTGGTGATGACTTCCGGAAAGTCCTTTAAGGTGTGTCTCAGATCTTCTTCTTCATTCGGTCGAAGTTGTATTAACTGGATATATCCCAGGTTTACGTCAACTTCTGTATCCTTGTGAGTCCGAAGATTTCCATCGTGCCAGGTGACCCTCAGACGTCTGTCTTCCCAAGAAGACTTCATGAGCTGCATAGTCTAGGATCACCTTGTATTCCACCAGGAAGTCATGACCTAGGGCGTGTTTCGTAAAGCTACAAGTGTACAAGTAACAAGTAATTTTTCATACAAGTTGATGAAAAAAATGAATTCCTGTTCCATAAAAGCACTTGTAGGTACAAGTGTATTTATACAAGCTACAGCACTTGTCCACAAGTCAAAATTTATGTTGTGTTTCATAAAGAGACTTGTAGAGTACAAGAACTTGTAGAAAATGGCATTTTTCTTATAAATTGTCTTAGACATGTAAGGTTGAATACAAGTCTGTGTAATTTGCTAGTCAATTAGTTTTCAAGCTTTGTGTTAATTTTTGCGTGGAAATGGATTTGTTTTATAGTAGCACAAAATTTTTATGAAGATATAATAGGGGATGGTCAAAGATTTAAAAGAACTTTCAGAAGTAGGGTTAACATGGCTTTCACAAGACTTTATGAATACAATGAAAGATTTAGGATGAGTTCAGTAAAACTTCAACATGCAACTAACAGAAACTGTGCTCTATCCACACAATAACAGTTACTTATAGCATTAGACTGGTTAAGAAATGGAGGGCAGTATCATCCAGTAGGTGATATGCAAGGTGTATCAAAATGACTGGCCAGATGAAATTGGCCACATAGTTCGAGAGTTCCATACTATTGCTCATGTGCCTCAAGTATGTGGATGTATTGATGGAACACTAATAAACATTAATGCTCCTGTGATAGTAAATGAGACCAACTTTATTGATAGGCATGGGAACCATTCCATAAATTGCATGGTAGTGTGTGGACCAAATCTTAAAGTTTTACTATACAAGTGTTAACTGGCCTGGAACTGTGCATAATACACATGTACTAAGAAACAGCACTCTTTCTCAACACTTTGTGCCGGTTGGCATCCATTTCCAAGAGCTATTCTTCTTGGTGATTCGGGGTACCCAATGGCTCATTAAACCTGTCTTGGATAATATAAATGACCCTGCAGTTATGCGTTTTAATAAAGCTCATAAGTCAACAACACATACAATTGAAAATGCAATTGGGTTCGTAAAAGAGAAATTTCCATGTCTCATTCATCTTAGATTTAATCCTACTTGTGCAGGTAATAATTTTATTTGTTGTATTACACTTTATAATACTTCAAGAGAACTTCACGATCAGAATGTAATGCACACAGAACCTATTGAAAGTGGAAACAAAGAACTAGATTTTGACTAGGCTACATACCTCTTCCAGCAGCATACAGGCACCTAGAGCAACTCATTAATCATTTTGCTTCAGATTAAGGCTTACAGTGTGTTTCATAATTATGGATTACAATTTATATATTCAACCCTCTACCCTTCCAGCCTTTGAAATGTGGCACTGGCATGAGACAATCACAAGGTCGCTGAATGGGTACTACCCACAGAGACATCTTCGAATGTTACAAACTAACCTTAAATTATTAAGCAGGAAGGATAAGAGAGAAGATAAATTTAAATTTAAAACATCTGAATGAGAACCTTTTAGTAAAACACAGATTTATTGAAATAAAAAGTTAAACTTTGGCAAAGCAACACTCCTACAAAAATAAAACAAAAATTCGGACTGCACAGGGATACGTCATTCATTATCTTTGTCCACTCATGTGAAAACTTGGTTCAATTTACACAATTATTTGCTTTAAGTCACTCCATATGCCATCATCTTGTTAAGAATTCGTCAACCTAAGTTATCAAGATTAATGTTTCTAATATGTCAACTCTGACCGTGAAAGAAAAAAAAAAACCAACAATCTTATCCGTGAATTCAAAAATTCATCCAAATGCATCACTTAATTGAGTTCATATTACATCTCATTATGAAATGAAATGGCGTATAGCTTTTAGTGCCGGGAGTGTCCGAAGACAAGTTCGGCTCACCAGATCCAGGTCTTTTGATTTGACACCCTTAGGCGACCTGCGCATCCTGACGATGATGAAGACATCACATACACCCAGCCCCAGTGCCAGCGAAATTAACCAATTAAGGTTAAAATTCCCGACACTGCCGGGAATCGAACCCGGGACCCCTTTGACCAAACGCCAGCACGCTAACCATTTAGCCATGGGGCTGGCTGGACATCTCATTATCATTTACCAACATTACTTTATTCCACTAATTCCTTTTACTTAATTCATCTCGGTCTTCGTTATGTTTGGTTGACACCATATTTCAAAAATAATAATATTAATATAGTTGGCCATCATTACATCCATCATTTTGTCAGAATGACCTTTGAAATCCGAAAGAAATAAATTCAAATTACACCTATCTATTCATGAATTCATTAATCTGTATCCACTTTCCATACTTTCAAAATTATGCAATTATTAAGTTATAAAATCGTATTATAATTATTAAATTATTTAAATTATTACAGTATTTTCCATCATGGAAACGTGAAGCTGTCTGACATTGTTAAACCCTAACATTTGTTATATCATTCATGAACTCTACAATTCATTAAATAAAAATCATTAAATCATTAATGTTCATTAAGTCTGAGGTCTTTGCATCATTAAAAATCATTAAATCTGAAATCATTAAAAATTATTCAATCATCCAGTTTGTTAAATCATTAAATTATTAAGTCTGCAAGTTTGTTAAATCATTAAGTTATTAAGTCCTCAATTGTTAACTCATTCTTAACTTTATTAAGTCCTCTCAGATTTCGTTAACTCATTCCTTTATATTTGCTACCTCCTCTCATTTATATACAATTAACACGAAACGTGACCGAATCGATAGTTACCCCTGACACGAGGAAATTTAATCTACTATTCTGATTCATCATTAAAGGAAAAAATATTTCACATATGCACAATCAGGTGTTTCAATAATACGTAAAATAAACACAAACTCTGTAGCAAAGGACCTACACTAAATTTAAAATCCACCAAACTTATTCTACACTGAATCTATGACAATAGGATAGAACCATCTTGTCCCAACAGATCAAACATAAGTGAAATGAATTCACACATCAACCAAAAATTTGCAACTGCAAACCAGAATTTGCATTGCCCAATACATAGTAAAACACACATCACATATGCAACCAACACAACATCAGTCAAATACATAATTATCAGGAAATCATGTTCATTGATCTGGCCGGGCATCGATCTTTGACCATCGGTATCACAACATTACAGTGACCTATCATTCCCTACATTACAATGGACTGTCATGAAGTGTATCTAGTTCTTTAATTTCAATGTGTTGTTCTAAATCTCTCAAGCAGAATTGTATAATAAATTACATTAATCCTTTCATTTTTAAGACCCTAATCAACTCAGTTTGAAACTCCCTTAATATACATATCCAGCCGGTAAGGCTGGTTTCACACCAAACACGTCCAGTCACGTTAAGCCCGTTCAGTCATGTCTAGTCCGTCAACAGGAAAATCCAACACTGAAATCTCCCTTTGTTTTAGGCTACCACATTATATATTTCATTCACACAGACCAATCTCAGTCAAGTCAAGGTTAAACCAGTCCCGTCAAGTGGAAGGGGAACCAAACCGGGCTTGATTTTGATGCGCCAGTCCAGTCCAGTCTCATTATTTTAACAACACGAGTCACATTCTGAACAGTGTAGTTATTCAGCGTTTTTCCTTTCTTTCGTTTCGTGCATGAATCTGGAAAAGTGGATGTTCTTTTATACAATTTTCTTAAATGTCTGTGCTTTGTAATTATGTTAATATCACTGTAATTATAATATTTATGTTAAGATGAAATCATTTGTATTGAAATTATTTTGTGTGGTGTAATAAATACTAATTTGCATTAAAAGTAGTATTTGTGTTAACTTACCTTAAAAATATTGCTAGCGAAGCTCTGGTTGTATGCCCTTTCGGTATTCAGTGTTTTGCTTTTTGAACTTCCTTTTGAACCAGGTCATTAAGCTTCACAAAACTTTTATATTCCATTAGAAAAAAATATAAATTTGAACGGATCGTTCACCATGTCGGGAAACAAGTGAGAGAACGCACGATAAATATCCCTTCTGAAATTAATCGGATGAACCCAATCGCAATTTCGCTTTTTTTTTTCTTTTTTTTTGCGAACTATCCGGCGCAAAACTATAAATTTATCTAGCTCACCTTCCATTTCAAAGGCAGAAGGAAAACTGAATTCTATCCACACCTTGCCCCTTCTTCTGGGGATGTGACTGGACTGGACGTCCTTGGTTTGAAACCACAGGACTTAACTGGACGGGCTTGGCCTTGACGGACCTAGACGTACTCAGACGTGACTGGATTGACTTGTAAAGGCTTCCTTGGTGTGAAACCAGCCTAAACAAACATCTTATCTTTGAGCGCAACTCATATCTGTTTATTCCACTAGCACTGCAATATTCCTGTCAACACAGAATGAATATATCTCTGTTTTAATTAACTCCATATGTTTCTCTTAAATCATGTTTTGTATCACTGGGCCTCTCTGGGCGAACAATAACCATTATTTATAAGCATTCAATGCTTTCAATGCACATTATTCATTCCATACATTACATATTTAATTGTGCACTCACAGGATTCATAACATACTGAGAAACTCTTATATCACTTTGCCGGCACTATCATCACATATTTCGCTCCACAATATTGTCAGTTCGTCTCCTGCTACTGGCGTTTGTTTCTTAAAAGTCTTATTTCTAAGCTAATTTCACTAAAACTCAAGTGAATTATATAACAGAATATTTATTCCTTCACAGCACATTTCATCTACTGGTTAAAAACACATGTTACTTACTGATGAAATAAACTCTAATATTTCACTGTAATGTGCACGGATGGCCAATGGTTCGTATCTCCACGATGTCAATGAATTTTCTCTTGACGATCTTAACTTAATATCATGCAGCATGTCACACTATCCTATCCTATTCCCAAGACTATAAAACACATACTGATTGCCATCTATACTACTAAAAATATTTACACGCACACGGATATTGTATCAGAAGATCACGCGCTATAAAAATCATACTTCCACACACGTATCTTATTACTATAGAAGATCGTATTTCCTCACATATTATCTTATTGTTATTATTATCTTATTATTCAACACACGCTTCTTATTCTACATAAATCACTCCCCCAAGGCATCAGTATCGAAAGTTACTCCCTACAGCTAACTACCCTTGCTACAGTAAAAGAAATATAAAGTGAACTTTCATGCAAGAAAATTATTTACAAGTTAACAGCAAACAGTGCATAAGCGAAATAATGAATCAGAGGTACTTATCGAGTTCGGTGACGTCCCATGTTCAGCAGCACAGCATCTTTGACCTTAGGTCGGCCCCATAATGTGGTTTATTCCATCATAGTGGTGGTATTAACATGTGCACCAATGCCTTTCTCGATAAGCATGTTCTTCACTCTTGCTGGCTTTAACATTTCACACGGCTTCACACGCATTATCACACTAAAAAAATACACAAAACATATACATAAATTACTTATAAGAACACATTAAACACTTATTCACACAGTAAAAGTACTCCGTCTCTGCTATACTCTGAGATTCTCAACACGTGGCACTGCGAAGCGCCCTGCAGCTCGATATTGTTCCGGTCTTTACTGCCTCGTCAAACGTTGATATCGTGAGACTATTTCTCCAAATTCTATACTATTTCCACTCCCAGTATTTAAGTGAAAATGAAATTCATCGGATCCAGTTATGCTTTATCGATTTGTTAAAGTTATTAGGCTAAGATTTTAGTCTACAAAGAACACCATGTGCCTTCCATCCGACTCATCCCAAATCACGCAGCAAAGTGTCTCTCCCAAGCAGTGCATGGCTTCCTCCTGCACGCCGGCCTCCTGGTATGGAGTCCAGAGAGTCCCCTCATCAGTGGTGCAATATCCCGTCGTATATAGCTACATTTATTAGTCGCGATAGTTCATCAGGAAAATATCGTCTTAAATCTCATCCGTGTAAGAGCCTGAAATTGATTCTACATTGTCCTCCGGCGAATTTTTGTCAATATTGGAGGGCTTTCATGCGGGCGTCCATATTTCTTTTCCCCATCACCTCAGGCGTGCTGTGCTCTGATTTGCTACTCAGAAGTCCTGCCAACTTAAGATCTAAGTAGCTCGATCACACACCTTTCTCACTCTAGCGTGAATTATTCCATTCCTTCGATATTACGCCATCAAATGACCCTGACACGTAGACTCTAGCTTCAAGCTTAGGCAAGCAGAATTGCAACACATATTCGGCCTCTCATGTAACTGTACTCCATTCTCCCCGTAACTTTCTATAATTTACTATATTCTATGCCAATGATATGAACCGTTCGGGTTCAATATACATGTAAGAATAAATTATAATATTAATTTACAGGTATTTACATTAACTGGACTCATATGTATATCTATGTGTACCACATGTTTCATGACATAACCTTTCAAACAGCGCAATCATATCGTAATTACATATGATGTAATAATAATACTAATACTAAATGAATGTAACACTTCGAAATGGTATAGGTTACAACAAAACTGTTTCGGACCTTCCCCGAGGATTAAACTGCTGAGCTAGCAAGAAAATAAAGATGTTAAACGGCCATTACCTTTTTGAAGGGCTGCTGACTGATGAAAGAGGCGCTTCCCGCCTCCTGCTATTCTTCCATACACTAAGCTAGATGTTGTACGAGTGGCCGAGAGACCAGAAAATCAGCAGCTTTTATACCCTCGTGGAAGATTCGAGACCTTTCATGAATAATTAAGACACACCCACATGCGTTTATTGGTCGGCTAAAAGTTACAAGTCAAAAATGAAGAAGAAACCTGTGATTGGAGGGAAATTAATTACAGAAATTACTGATTGGGTAAATTCAAAACAGACGGAAAGAAAGGATTAATATTGCCAACCCACCAACGAAAGAACGAAATTTAGTAAAGACAACAACTTATGAATACAAAATATCTTCAAGAAAAGTTCCTTCACTTCGCACCAGGGTGCATGATCATAGTTTTTGGTAGAGACATCTGTGACAGAATGTCCACACTTCTTGATAATTAGTAAAAAAAAAAGAAAAACAATTCAAAATTAACACAGTGACATCTTCAGATAAAACGGTTGAATTAATTAATTCAGTTTTAAAGTTCAGAGTTTCAGCTGTAGAGGAGTACTTTAAGGCGGAAAATTCAAATGTGCAGCGTATAGGTGTACCAACCGGTACAATAATAATAATTATTATAATTATATTATTATTATTGTTGAGCGTGCAAAAGAATAATGTTTTCAAGTTATACCTGTTATCGCACTTGCATCAATATATAACAGAAAGAGATGGGATTGTTCACACATTTTTGCCTCTGAACATCACTGCCACTTGCCATTTTAACACAAACTAACTCACTTATTCACTCAATTGACTTCAAGTGCATGTTGTAACTTGTAGACAAAGGCATGACACAAGTTCTCAGATTCTCCTCTCAGACTACGGAGAAACCCCATCTTTGGAAGGCATATCGTATGCATGAGTTTTGTGCTCGCTGAAGTCTCAAAGCTTGTTCAGCATTTAGATTGACTAGTATTGTATCACAGTAGTCTAAAATTGGGAATAGTACTGCTTGGATTAATTTTAAGTTTTTGAGGAAAAGAATTCTTGTGATGTTTCAGGGGATATAGAGCTGTATGAACCTTTCTACATACATTTTTTACGTGTTCATTCGGGGTCAGATTCTCATTGATGTTCAAGATTAGTTACAATACAACTTGTCATGGAGAGCATCATCCACTGTCCATCCCCTGGTAACTAGATCAACTTTGATCATGTCCATCCATCAGGTTTTAGGTCTTCCTGCAGGTCTTTCCTCTCCACCTGTCTTTCCAAACTTATTCTGGCTTTTCTTGTAGGCGCCATCCTCATCACATGCCTGTACCACCGTAGTCTGAATGAGCCGATTCGGTCTAATAGGGATGTCTTTATCCGGCTTCTTCCTCACCTCCTCATTTCTTAACTTGTCCATCTTGGTCTTCTGGATTGTGGATCTAAGAAATTTCTCCGATGCTTGCAGTCTTGATGAATCTCTTTTTGTGAGGGTGCACGCTTCAATACCATAGGTCAATATTGGTGTGAAATAACTGTTAAACATCATCAGTTTGGCCGGTTTTGGAATCATGTCATCCCATAAAAGTGTTCTTACTTGTTGGTAGAATCCTGATCCCTTTTGCACTCTGTTTGTAATTTCCTTTCTGACCAAATTATCACTGGAGATTACACTTCCAAGGTAAGGAAAACTATCCACACACTCTAGCTGGTGGTCTCCTAGTTTTACATTTGCTGGACGCCCTTCTCTGTTGACTGCCATCACCACTGTCTTGGTCTCGCTGATGTTGAGGTTATATTCCTGGAACTGGGGATTTCCATATGTTGAGTCTGGTCTGTACTTCCTCTTCTGTTTCACCCCAAATCATGATATCATCAGCAAAGGCCACTGCATTCAGTTCACCTAACTTTTCTTTGACGTTCTTCATTACTGTTCATTGTCCATAACAGTGATGAACAATAGTGGGAACAATTCACTTCCTTGTTGAACTCCACTCTTGGTCTCAAACCATGATGTTCGACCTTCCCCAATTAGTACACAGCTAGTACAGTCTTTATACAACATCTGAATTTTCCTTACCAGTCCTTCAGGCACATTTCTTTTCCTCAGGCACTCCCAGATCTTATATCTTATAACACTGTCATAGGCCTTTTCTATATCACAGGAGTACAATGACTAGGTTCTTGCCTTTCTCCCAATACTTTTACATCAGCATGCGGGTGCTAAAAATTAGATCTATTGTTGATCTGTTACTTCTGAACCCATATTGCTCCTCCTCTAACTGTGGTTCAGTGATGGTTCTCAATCTCCTTTCTGTGATCTTCTCTAGAATTTTTAGCCCATGAGACAGCAGTGTTATTCCTCTGTAGTTGGTGATTTTCCATCTGCTGCTTTTCTTAAACAGGGGAATTATAATGCCCTTGCTCCAATCTGCAGGTATTTTTTGTCTGTCCATATGGAATTTAGTACTCTGTACAGCCATTGTATACCCTGGATGCCTGCTGATTTTATCATGTCCGCATTCACTTCATCTGCACCTGAAGATTTTCCTTTAGGCATAGATTTTAGAGCTGTCTCAGTTTCTGTCCAGGTGATGGGAGGTTCCTTATTGTAGGCTTGGATTTCTGGTTCTGTATTTTGTTCTTAAACTGGTCTATTCAGTAGGTGGTCGAAATGGTTCTTCAGGACTTCTCACATGTCACTTTCTGTCCTAACCAGATTTCCATTTTCATCTTCAAGTTCCTTAATGGTATTCATTGGTTTCTTTTTACCTCTGATAACACTGTACAGTAGTTTCTTATTACCTCTGCTGTCTTCCTCCAGTTTCTGAGTGAATATATTCCATGCCCTGGTCTTTTCTTCTGTAACTGTTCTTTAAACATCCAGTTTCTTGTTTCAGTATAATTGCTCAAGGTTTCTGATCTTTGCCTTGTCACTAGAAAGATCCATTTTTTTCTCCCGATCCCTTTCTTTCCGCAAGAGATTTCTTCCCTGATTGCTGCTCTCACTCTTTCATTCCACTTCGGTGTTTCCTTTTCTCTTGTTTTCATACTTGTCTTTTCACAAACTTCAGTTGCTTCCATCACCAATGTGTCCCTTGTCCATTCTGCCTCCCCATTTTTCCTTTCATCTCTTGGTAACAGTGTTTTTATCCCCTTCTGATACTCAGTTCTCTTTTCTGTTTTCTGGAGTACCCATACTTTGATTTTTGGCATTTTCGTGTTCTGTACTTCTGGCACGTAGAAGTTTCTCAGGTCCGCTACTAATAGATGGTGGTCACTGTCAAGGCTCTCGCTGGGTATTATCTGATATCTGTTACCATTCTGCTCCTTTCTTCATCTGATATGACATAATCAATTACCGTTTGTAGTCCATCCCAACTGTATCATGTTATCATATGGCTCTGTCTCTTCTTGAACCAACTATTTTTCATCACCAACCCATTCCTCATACAGAATTCAAGGAGATGTTCACTTTCTATATTTCTTTTGCCATATCCATGAGGTCCCATTACGTTCTCATATCCTGTTCTATGTGTCCCAATATGTGCATTCAGATCTCCTGTAATGATTACTCTCTCTTTACTAATAACTTTTAACAAATCATCAAGAAACTGATTCTTATCCTCTTGACAACATCCAGTTTGAAGTGCATACATCTGTACCAAAGTTAGTTTTTTTTTTTTCCTTAAATGCACAGTCACCTTTATTATTCTCTCACTAACATACTGAATGTCAGTGACTCCTTCTAGATCTTTACTCATGATGAAACCAACACCATTCCTCATCTCTTTGTCATTTCCATGCCAATACAGTGTTTACTTAATTTCTTCATTCCTTTCCCTCTCCATTTGGTTTCACTCAGCCCCAATATCATTAATTTCCTCCTTTCCATGAGGTCCACTAGTTCTTCACATTTTATGTGAGACTGAGTAAGTTGATGGCCAAATCCACGTTAGTCTCCTCTGGGATTTTTGCAAGACCCTGTCTATCATCAGGCCATAAACCATCATCCCTGACATGAGTCTGCTCATGCTGGCACCTTGATTTAGTTGATAAATGCGTTCTGAGGCTCTTATGTGTTTTGAAAGCAACTACAAATAAGCTCTTTTACTGGCTTGCTAGGCCTAAAGTAATTAAGGATTTTCTTTCAGGGTTTACTCCTTTAGCATTTGAGGATCCCTCTTCATTCCAAAAGGCAGTGGGTTCCATCTGTACTACCACTAGAGGAATGGGTTGCCTCCTCCGCCAGCTTCGCCTTATCAAATAATATTCTCCGGTTTTGCTGCTGTTGAGGTCTTCACTCGTTAGCCTGAGCTGGGACCCTTCACCAGATGTTACACACCGGGTCAGTGTGCTCTGGGACTCACATAGGCAGGAGCGCCACTCCATGGGCAGGGTTGCCTCTATATATAATTTCGTGTGGCTATTTTTAGCCGAGTGCAGCCCTTGTAAGGCAGACCCTCCGATGAGGGTGGGCGGCATCTGCCATGTGTAGGTAACTGCGTGTTATTGTGGTGAAGGATAGTGTTATGTGTGGTGTGTGAGTTGCAGGAATGTTGAGGACAGCACAAACACCCAGCCCCCGGGCCATTGGAAATAACCAATGAAGGTTAAAATCCCCGACCCGGCCGGGAATCGAACCCGGGACCCTCTGAACCGAAGGCCAGTACGCTGACCATTCGGCCAACGAGTCGGACAGGGCTGCCTCTAAGAGGCATATATTCACACATATCTTAAATAATTCAGATGCCTTAATATTACAATTTATAGTGGGTTGAGTGTTGCATTAAAACATGACACTATCACACAGAAATTTACACACAATTTACAGAATGCTGGTGTCTATTCTTGAAGCATCTTACATTTTTGGGAAAAGGCTCTAAGACAGCTGGCAGGTAACGCATTCCAATCATCAATTCCCCAATTTACAACCAAATATTTACCATAGTTAGTTTTCTGCGATCTACCTTTTAATTTTTGTGGATAATCTGTCTTGCTTATGTAACAGGGCTTTTCTAGTTCACCCTCCCGTAGCTGGCTTCTCTGTGTAGGCAACATTTCATTTCCTTCTAGTCCCCAGTGTCTCCCACCCCAGGTTTTTTGTCAACTTCTACTATCTTCTTTTAGAATTGAAATTGTTAAGCATGAATCTTGCAGCCTTTCGCTGTACCATCTCAAGTTCCTTAATGAGTCCTGTTTCGTATGGATCCCATATGGCTGCTCCATATTCCAGGACTGGCCTAATAAGTGATATAGAGCTCTGAGCCTTCGCCTGGGAACTGCTGCCCTTTAGCACCCTCATCACAAAGTATGAGGACTTGAACGCTTTAGAAATTACACTTCCTATGTGGGTGTCCCATTTTAGATTTTTGGATTCTTTGCCAATTCCTGTGAGAAATGGAGAGATCTACAGCAAATGCCACAGTGTTACAATACAGGGTGTTTCTAAATTCCTATTACAGACTTTGAGGGCTTGCAGTGGGAAAGAAGACGGTTAAATTTATCATAGGAACTTATGACCGGAAATGTACTGTCTTCCCATTACCCGCAAAAAAACTACCACAGCACATGTTCAAATCTTCCACATTTTCGGCGCCACTGACTAGAGCACGTATGTCATTGAATGATCATGTGATGTCCCATACACCTACAGGTTTGTTGACATTCCATGTCACTCAGCTGAGTGTGTGATCCACACGGAGACGTGTTGTACCTGCTCTTGTGCAGAATATCTTGGACTGAGAGAGTCACAAACGAGAACGGTCTCAGAAGATCAAATAAGACACGCACCTTGGTTGAAACCTTGGACAAAAGAAGAAATAACTTCGTTTGCCGTCCAGCTCCGTGGCTAAATGGTTAGCATGCTGGCCTTTGGTCAGAGGGGTCCCGGGTTCGATTCCCAGCAGGGTCGGGAATTTTAACCATAATTGATTAATTCCCCTGGCACGGGGACTGGGTGTATGTGTCATCTTCATCATCATTTCATCCTCATCATGATACGCAGGTCGCTTACGGGAGTCAAATCAAAAGACCTGCATCTGGTGAGCCGAACTTGTCCTCGAACACTCCTGGCACTAAAAGCCATTTCATTTTTTTTTTTCAAGCGATAAAAGAGGTGCCAAATGAAGTAACCATGTATTTACATGGTGATGATATGGTTCTAGGATCACACGATGTTAAAGAGCTACAAAAAGCACTGGATGCATTGGAGAAGTGGACAGATACAAATGAATTACAAGTGAACATTGAAAAAACTGTCTACATGATTTTTAGGAAGGGAGGACGAACATCTTCAAGTGACAAAGTGACGTATAAAGCGGAAACATTAAACGACGTAAACAGTTTTAAATATTTGGGCTTGACGATGCAGACGACAGTAAACTCCTTTAAATTTCATATTAGGCTACGTGCTGCGGCAGCTATGAAAGCAATATTTGACATCAAGAATTTAAATAGATTATCTCTTAAGACGGCCATGACCTTGTTTGACGCAAAAATAATCCCTATTTTAACATATGGACTAGAAATCATTTGGGATAACCTAACAAAGAATGACCTACACACTCTAGAAAAAATCAAAGCCCGATTCTTAAAGACAGCCCTCTGTGTGTCCAGATTTACTAGATCAAGACTGGTTTATGAACTTGCAAAGGAACCTTTTTTAATTGAAGATTTGAAATTGAAGCTTGCTCTACCTCATACAGACAATTGGAAGAAACTCTTGGATGAAAGATTGGCCAAAAGGAATGATATTTGTCCTGAACTCTATTCGACTGAAGCAATGATGAATAGAACTTGGACCAATACAAACCAGGATCTCTGACATTTTATCACTTCTACGGCAATTCATGGATACCACTATAAACTCTGCAAAACTAGGATCTTTCATGAACCTGACAATAGTTGTGTGTGTGTGCACTGTGTTATTTGGCTTGTCCTCGTTACCATGTTGTGGAATGCTCTAAGAGAAATAGACTTATGCTTAAATGACATGTATTGCTTTATATACACAAATTGTGTGCTATATTAAATTAAGAACCATTGATGATGACCGACAAGTTCAAATATCTTGGATCAGCCATCACAACTGATGGTAATATCAATGCAGATGTCAAGCATCGCGTCAGTGTTGGTAGGATGAAATGGCAGTCTCTTACTGTTATTCTGTGTGATAAGCAGATGCCTGTCAAATCTAAGGGCAAAGTGTACAAAACCACTGTCCGGCCTGCCTTCATGTACAGCTCCGAATGTTGGGCAAGGCAGAAAAATCATGACCAGTGAACGCATGTCACAGAGATGCGAATGTTGCGATGGTCGGCAGGAGTCACTCTGCATGACAACGTGCGCAATGAACATGTAAGAGTATTCTTTAAAGTTGTGCCCATCAGCGACAAGATGGAGGAAAAACAGCTTCACAGGTATGGTCACATCAGAAGAAGAAATGAACACCATTTAGTACTGAAAGGTCTTGCCATCGAAAAGCCGAAGAGAGGAAGAGGGTGTCCTAAGGCAAGATGGAAACAAACTGCTGAGGCTGCTTTAAGGAAAAGTGAAGTGCCGTTAAATCTGGTACAAGAATGTCGGACATACTCTCTCCGAGTCAGATAAGTTGACCCTGAGTGAGCTCAGGAGTGCCTGTTTTATGGCTGCATATACTGCCAGGAAAGAACAAGAATAAGAAGAAGAATATGGAAGTGAGACCTGGAAAGTGACCAAAGATATAACCACAAAATTCCAGACTTTTATGAATCATTGCTTGAGGTATATTATGAGAATATGGTGGCTAAAGACCATTTCGAAGACTTATATGAGGCCACAAAGTCCCATCCAGCAGCAGATAAAATGAGAGGAAAATGGAGAATCACAAGGCAGGCATTGAACTGGAATCCACAAGGTAGTTCCAGGCAAGGCAGACCAAGGATCACCTGGAACAGACCATAGACAGGGAGATAGCCGGATTCAACAAGACATGGAGAGAGGTGTAGAATTGGCAGTAGATAGAATAAGCTGGAGAAATTTCCTCGAGGCCCTATGTTCCACCTGGAAATTTTAAAAAAAGTCTATTTAGTTCGAGGAAATCTTTGCAAATATGTCTTTTAAAGAGTTCCAAAAACTGCTGTTGAACATCAAATTAGTCAGATCCATGACAGCAAAATTGATACAGAACTTGCATAATCCATTGTACCAAAAGTTCAGAGGTTCAGAAATTTCACCTAAGAACTTAACTTTCAAGGTGGTGTCAGTCATTGTCTGTCTGATCAAATTTCCTGTTTTCTTATCTACTCTAAACTCTTCCAGCATATCAGAAAGTGTTTGTCCATCTAAAGAATCATACACTTTTTTTGAAATTTACAGAAACTGTCACAGTTTGCCTTGTTTTACGTACAGTATAAGATTCTGTAAGATGGTTTAGAGATTAACGATTTGTTCTACACATGATCTTCCTTTTCTGAAACCTGCCTGATATTCACCTATTAAGTGGTTTGTTTGCTTCTCAAGTCTGGTGAGTAGTGCTTTGGTGAGAATTTTGTAGGCAACTGGTAAACAGTGACACCCCTCTGTAGTTACTGACATCAGATTTATCCCCTTTCTTATGCAAAGAGTGGACTGAGACAGTATTTAGTAGTTTGAGACTCCCCCTATATCCTTTTCGAACTGGCGTTTGCGTTGCCATCTGGAAATTCTGTGTCAATCGGCTTTTGCCAATATACTTTTTTGAGGACAGTATGCCGTGCGCTGCTGTTCTGAGTACTGCGTCTGTGCCTACTGCGCGTGCGCGAGTGGTGTGAGGCGAGTCTAGTGCTGACTGCCAGCGACTACTTCCGAGTGAAGAAGTAAGTATAAATAACCACCTAATCGATACTTTATTAATGCCTCAGGCAAAATTGAATAAAATTAAAACTTACAGGACATGTTTCGACCACTTAGTGGTCCTCTTCAGCTGTATAAATAAAGAACTGAAAAGAAAAACATTGACAATAAGCACAAATAAACGTTCTTTGGAGACTCCTTTGATAAAAATGGAGGTCATCAGAATAGGTCATCTTGCCTCTCGTTCTTGTTTGGAAAAGATGTTTATTCTGCGCTGTCTAGAGGGTCTGTCTTTGAGCGCGACCTGGTGAAGTAACGATGTGATACAGTTTGACAATTCATGGAAAGCTCTGGAGAGAAGGGAAGTAGAGTTTTATCGCCATCTAAAATAACATGTGAGGGAGGAGGGAGATTGGGCTGTGCTTCTGCGATGTCGTGTTTGATTATATCTCTTGTTCGTCTAGTCTGTTTCATGTCTACCCATTCTAAGTATTTGCTAATATTCTCATATAAGATGTTTTTATGCTCGTTGTTTTCGTTGAGATTCTCTTCACCGTTTTCAAATTTATCAAGAACGATGTGGATGTTTTCCAGGTTGTTCATAAGATTACCTTTATTAATCATACAGATAATTTGAAGGTCCTGTTTTATATTGGTGAATTTGTGGTTGGACTCTTTCATATGTGATCCCATGGCAGAGAATCTTTTGTATCTTTCAGCATTGACGTGTTCTTGATATCTAATTGAGAAGTTCCTTCCAGATTGTCCCACGTAAGTTTTTTTACATTGAGCACAAGTCAGCTTATAAATACCCAATTCCTGGAATTCGTCATTTTTAAGTTTATTAGCTTTATTATGACTAAAGAATCTATGTTTCGTGTTGTTGTTTGTAGAGAAGGCTACCTTGGTATTGTGTATTGTGTTTCTTGAATAAGTTGGTGATTTCGTAAATCTGCGGGTTATTAAAGGTGAATTTTACATATCCTTTTTCTTTTTCTGAATGCTGTTTAAGTTTAATTTGTTGTTGGTATTTGCATTTAGTGATGATTTTATTGATGAATTTCAAACTGAAACCATTATGTAGAGCCTGTTGACGAATGAAAGAAAGTTCCTTTTTTCTGTCTGTTTCTGTTAGCGGAATTTCAAAGGCTCTGTTGACGAAACTATAATAAGCTGATTTCTTTTGCGAGATGGGATGTAAAGAATCACTTTTGATTGTAGTCGGGGTAAAAGTGGGTTTCCTGTATATTTTAAATTGGAAATGGTTGTCTTTACGAATTGTTTGGATATCCAGAAAATTGAGTATGCCTTTCTCTTCTTCTTCAGCTGTAAATTTTATGTTTGGGTCTAAATTATTCAAAGTATTAAGGATACTGTGACTATCATTTATTTCTTATTTATTTATTTCCTTGTTAATTATGGCATAGGTATCATCAACATATCGAAGCCAGAGATCGAGTCCTTTAATGTGACCTACTATCTGAGTGTGTTCCAAAAAGTCGAGGTAAATGTTAGCTAAAATTCCAGAAGCCGGCGCTCCCATTGGAAGTCCATCTTGCTGATATATTATATTATTAAAAGAGAAAAAATTGTGGTTCAAAACGAATTCCAAGATAGTAATGAAGTTTTCTATTTCAGGTATACTGATACGTTTGTGAATTAATAGATTCGTCTTCATAATCTCAATGGTGGCAGATTCCCTATCTGTTGTTTTCCTAGCCTTTTCTTAAATGGTTGCAAAGAAATTGGAATATTATTGAACATCTCCCTTCATAAGTTATTCCAATCCCCAACTCCCCTTCCTATAAATGAAAATTTGCCCCAATTTGTCCTCTTGAATTCCAACTTTATCTTCATATTGTGATCTTTCCTACTTTTAAAGACATCACTCAAACTTATTCGTTTACTGATGTCCTCCCACACCATCTCTCCACTGACAGCTTGGAACATACCACTTAATCGAGCAGCTCGTCAGGGAGAGATTCAGTTAGGTGGAAATGTAGTAAGCAGTTTGGCCTATGCCAATGACTTGGTCTTAATGTCAGATTGTGTTGATAAGCTACAATTTAATATCTCAGAACTTGAAAACAGGTGCAGTAAGTATGATATGAAAATTACCTTTTCGAAGACTGAGTGATGTCAGTAGGTAAGAAACCTATGAAAACTGAATGTCACGTTGGGAATACAAAGCTGGAACAGGTAGATTATTTCAAGTATTTAGGAAGTGTGATCTCCCAGGATGGTATAATAGTAAGTGTGATTGAATCAAGCTAATGCAGTGAGCTCGCAGTTATAATCTAAGAAGGAAGTCAGCTCCCAGACAAAACTATCTTCACGTCGGTCTTTTTTCAGACCAACTTTGCTTCACGGGAGAGAAAGCGGGTGGACTCAGGATACCTTATTCATAAGTTAGAAGTAACAGACATGAAAGCAGTGAGAATGATCGTTGGAACAAACGGGTGGGAACAATGGCAAGAGGGTACTAAGAAGAAAGAGATAAAGGCTGTTAGGAATGAACTCGATGGATAAAGCTGTACACATTAACTAGCTTCTGTGGGTGGATCATGTGAGGCGAATGGAGGAGGGTAGGATACCTAGGAGAATATTGGACTCGGCCACGGAGAGAAAGAGAAGTAGGGGGAGACCAAGATGATGATGATAGACTCAATTTCTAATGATTTAAAGATAAGAGGTATAGAACTAAATGAGGCCACAGAGGTAGTTAAAAACAGAGGATTGTGGCAGCATTTAGTAAATTCACAGTGGGTTGCAGACTGAACGCTGAAAGGCTTAACTGTCTTACTTTTTATGAAAACTTCAATTTATTATCCACCTAATCAATACATTTTTCACTCTCAGACAGTACATAGCGGTCATCCTCAGTTATTAATAATAAAATTATAGTTAGGACATAGTGACGTCATAAATGAAAGGGGGGAGGGGTATAACCTCCTGAGTTAAGACTACAAATACCAACACATAAAATTATACTAATGTACACATTTAAAAGTCCAAACATTAGACATTTGATAATGGTCAAATGGATTTGGAATAAAAACTAGTAGATCACAAGATTAATGACACTTAAAATGATTTTAAAACTGCACTTGTGTCGAACAAAAGATGACGTAAAATGCCATTGCCTATTAGTAGTCCCATCATGACCCATAGTAAAATATGCATTACAAGAGAATATCACAGTGTTGACGCAAATAAAATTGGTTAATTAATTGTTGATATGCCTGTCAACAGGTTACAATAAGTGAAGGATATCCTGGTGTTATTAAAGCAAGTCTATCCATCCATAAGGGCGTTAATAGGGGAATATCTAAAAGCAAAAGAAAGAAAATTACTTTTAATACCAATAAAAATGGTCCGTTATTGGGCATTATAAATTTTCCAGCTAACTCATTCCTGGTTGCCAGCGTTTTGCCCCCCGTGTGCTAGGCTGGGCTCCTCAGTTGGTACCTAGCACACCTACCAAGACGTATGGCTAGTGCATACCGTGGAGGCCACTGCGCAGGCTAATTGCAGCCACCGGCAGTAATAATGCACGATGAGAGACCCTGTCTCATTACAAAAAATTGATCCCTGCTTGGCCGTCAGATGATACAGATGTTAATTCCCTTAGGGAATCTGAAATATTTGTTCCGAATGAGTAAATTTATAATACCAATGTAAATGGTCCGTTATTGAAGATGATCAATTTTCCAGCTAACTCATGATAAATTACTTGACCGAATTGAAAGAAAATCACGGGACTGTGAATGTATGTATGTATGTTGGGTATTCAGCCTGAAGGCTGGTATGATCTTCTACAGCTCCACCAACAGCTGTCATGAATAGCCTAGGCATCACTGAAGAGGCGTACTGGGGAAATGAGAAGTGAGGTAGTTTCCTGTTGATTTCCTCACCGAGCCAGAAGTTGCTATTGCATATCAGTTGGCCACGCCCACTGAAATGCATGCACAAACCGACCCTATGAGCGATATTTTCGAACCATTCATAACAGGGACTGGCTGCATAAAGAACTGTAGTACTAGCATCGCTCATACCTCAGTCACTTTCATATTGTCAAAGCCAAGGATGAGACTGAGACAGATCAATGAAAGTAACAAATTTATTCTAGCCCATACCAGAAGACATAGTGCACTGTAAATACTACATCTCGGCAGCAAATGCATGACTGTGAATGATAAAGAAATTTTCTTTCAATTCGGTCAAGTAATTTTCTTTCTTTTGCTTTTAGGTATTCCCCTATTAACGCCCTTATAGAAGGATAGACTTGCTTTAATAACACCAGGATATCCTTCACTTATTGTAACCAAAGAAGATTGTTCCTTCAGTGATACGTCTGTTGACAGGCATATAAACAATTAACCAATTTTATTTGCGTCAACACCGTGATATTCTCTTGTAAGGTATATTTTACTACGATCCATGATGGGACTACTAATAGGCAATGTCATTTTACATCATCTTTTGTTCGACACAAGTGCAGTTTCAAAATCATTTTAAGTGTCATTAATCTTGTGACCTACTAGATTTTTATTCCAAATCCACTTGACCATTATCAAATTTCTTTTGTTTGGAATTTTAAATGTGTACATTAGTGTATTTTATGTGTTTGTATTTGTAGTCTTAACTCAGGACGTTTATGACGTCACTATGTCTTAATTCTAATTTTATGATTAATAGCCGAGGATGACCGCTATGTACTGTCTGAGAGTGAAAAATGTATTGATTAGGTGGATAATAAACTGAAGTTTATGTGAAAAGTAAGTCATATCCATCAATATGGGCTAAAAAGTGTAATTTATACATTTTCAGTGCAACACTGAAGAAGTAGATGTGGTTTGTAAGAGTTTTATGGATAGTGGAGAAGAACACCGTGGAATTAATATGCTTCATGTTACCGGCACCAATTTCACAGATATTGAACATGTCATACACGTGTTGTTAGTTATAAAATTGCACGCCATTGTAAGCATTGTAAGAAACTGAAAGAAAAAACAAGTGATAATAAAGTCATATAATAGAAAGATTTCTACAGATCAGTGGAGAAAGAGAGAGCAACAGAAAAAGGAGAAAACATTATTCCGTGTTTTCATGTTTGTCATTGTCTCATCTTATCCACACTTGTAATGTACCATAGTTGAGTTTGATTTTTTGCGATAATACACAACATGAATGAACATCATAGAATAAACATGAATGACAAAGTTTTACTATATACTTATTGTAGTAGTAGTTGTTGTTGTTTCTTCTTGTTTTCTGGCAAAATGGATAAGGTAGGTTTTGCATTTGATATACTCCTTTATTTTAATATTATCTAAGAAATATCAAGGCAGCAGTTCAGGATTTCTTATTCAGTCAAACAAGTACCATAGTGCTAATAAAGAGCTGGTTTGCTTTTCAGATAACTGTTAACCTGTTCACTGACATGTTTCAGCTGTTCCCCACAAAGTGCAGACTGCGAGTGTCATGTCCACTATGGTGAAGATGGACTTAAAGTGACAAGAATTTTAGCTGCTTGTGAATCACTTCCTCCATGTTTAGGTCTGTCTGAAATGTTTATTATTTTTATTACAGACTATGAATTTCATGCTAAATCCGTATTGATGGTTGAACTTCTTACAAAATTGTACAAAACTATTTTAATCCTCCTAGTCAATACTATGTATTTAACGTCCAATTAAGACAAAAATTCACACATAAATAGACATTACTGAGGATGACTCAATGCCGGGACGAAACATGTCTGTTTATGTGTTAAGTTTCATCTTAATTGGACATAAAATATATAGTAATAACTAGGAGGATTAAAATAGTTTTGTACAATTTTGTAAGAAATATCTTAAATCTGCTATTAATTTTGTATGGTTTGACTTGAGAAGGTGTATGTAGTCTCACAGTAGACAGCTCAAATCGAGGGGAAACCAGGGCAAGATGATGAATCGACATTAATTTTTGTAGTATTTTCTTCGCTAAGTTGACCACCAGATAACCTTGGGCGCAATCTAACTCAGATATAATTTACACATACAGAGAAATAGCAGTGGTAGGGGGTTGTGTGTCTGACGCAGTCACACAGAAATTTCAGTGATATGTGTAGAAAGCTACTACAAGCGTGCTCACAATACGAATTAACTGTTCCATTTTCTTTAAATACTAAGGTATTTCCAACCTATTTCAGCATCAGCCAAATCTTGATTTCGCGATTATATGGACAAACTGCTTCCTAAGCAGCTGAAGGCAAGTTGATGAATTTGTCATTTAATCACAGGCCAGGTATACAATTAGTCACCTATACTCTTACGCTTTAGAGAGATTGCTAGAAATTATCAGCGGAAGTCAGATAGACAAAAATCGGATGAAGTAAGCACGATAGCCACTGTGCATGCAGGCAAAGAATCTCAAAATATCTTGTAATGCAGCTCCAGCACAATATGAAATTCCTGAAGTGACTTTAAGCCGTTCCTTGAAGAAACTGCAAGAGTAAGCCTGTAGTTTAATGAGTGTTAGGAAGTCAGGCAATAACTTAATCTAAATACACTGGTGGAAAAAAAATATCCATACATCATGAAATAAGGAATGTAGAATACGAACATTTTGGCAACATATTTAATTGATTAAGGGCCTGTACTACGACTGTCGGATAAACAGCCAGATACTTAGGCTGCAGTTTTGCAAACTAGAATTTAAATAGTTTCTTGCGTACTACCAACGGATTTTAACTACGGTATTGTAATGCGAAAGATGTAGTAACATTTTTATTGGGTTAGTAACAAGGTTACTGAAAATATAGTGAAATTTAGCGCGGTGGTATACGTGTTCCATGGCGTTTTCGTTTGTTTAGCTCTATTCCTTTTGAAATTGTATTACTAGAATCCAATATCAGACTCTTAATAAGCTATAATGTGGAAGTCCAGGTCAAAAACAGAATTAGGACTGAAATATACACATATGAAGAAATGTTAAAATTAATTAACTGTATAACGAAACTGAAACTGTTATAGAAAATAAAAAGACTGAAAATGTAACCTGGACGCAAAAGTTAAGATTCAGGTTATGTATCTTTTTTGTCTAGTACTATTTACGAGGTTGCGCGTTACAACAAAAGTAAAGTTTATATTTGTAATTAATGCCACTGATGCAGCGTGGGATCATTAATTTTATTATTAATTCAAAAATTGTTTGCTCATTGAATAAGTAGTTAGTTTCTTTCTTTTCAATACAACGTGGGAATAGTAACTGGCAAGCATTTATCTCACTTCAGCATAAATACTTTTGTAGCAAGTTGTTATGAAGTAAAAGAAATATAACCTCCTTAACATCCTCATTCAACGGACGAATCGCCATGAACAACGTCGTATATCTTTACTCCATATGTGCATCGCGGATAGATTTGGAATAGAACCCACACTTTTGACACGCATTTTAATGATTAGGGAATGTGTGCTATCACCTCTAGTACCCTACCGACTACCATTTACAAGGTAAAAAAATGTTAGACTATTGGGACTCGAACCCACGAAAAACTGCTTATCATCAAACTTTGCTGCCCTAACTACCACGGCTACCCATGAAGCTTGCGGTTGACTGCTTGTGTACTACTCATATACTCAGTAGCAGCAACTTGCTAGCTTGGGAAATCTTTAAGAATTTTGTGATAGCTGGACAGGAAGCATGACGTACTTCATAAATATATACATGAATTACATTGTAACAACTTAATTTCGCACAGCATCATGCAGATGTAGATTCATCTTCATGAGTAGCCATCTTAATTCTTTACGGTAGCGTCCCCGATAAGAGCGTTAACAGCCTCTCCAACTTCGGCATAGCTATACTCGAGAATATTTTCCCAGATTGCACATAAACTAAAGTCGTAGTACGCGGTTTCAACTGAACTTCCAGATAAATGTCCAAACTGCCAAATAAATTTATACCGCACTTTTATCTGGCTGTCATAGTACAGGGCCTAAAGGTATAAGACTACAGGTTAATATCCACGTGAGGAAAGCCATCGCAAATGTGCCATGCTGTTCCATTAATAACCGGTGTAATCGCCTGACTGTTGAATGCAGGCATGTAAATTGCATGCATTGTGTCATACAAGTGCCAGATGTCAGCTTGTGGGATGGAGTTCCATGCCTGTTGCACTTGGTCGGTTAATACTGTAGCATCGATCAGTGCATATATGGCCAGTTTCTAAACTGCTGATGCAATTAGAATTGCATCACCTATTTTCTCCACGTGCCACTACCTACTGTTCCAAAAGTAATGTTCTGCATGTGTTTCACCAAAACAATATTACAATTGTTACATTAAAAAATATTTCTTCAAAGTCCATCAGTTCATATTCTTTACAATACTTTAAAAAAATAACTCTCCCAATAAACATTTTCTAACACAAATTCTTCAACGTTTTTTTTCTTGAGGCTTCCTGAAATTAATTTAAATGATACACAACCTTTTCAAAATTCAATAAAACACAACTACATAAAATTTAAATACAAAGATCAAAATGTATGCTTGTCCGTACTTCGATAATATAATTTTATGAAACACAATAATTTCCAGTTTGCCGTCCCACCACAGGTGACATTCTCCACCTCCCAAATTCGAGCTACGCTCGACAATTGTGACTTAAAATAAACAAAATTAACTGGAGGTTTTTATGGAGGTTTGAAGATCTTGGCAACACCACGAATCCGCCACACCACATAAATTTGACCACTGGTTATTGCTGACTATATGAGTGCCTTCACACCCGTTGCCACCAACCTCCATATAAGTTCAGTTCAAACTCGGTCCACAAGCAAGTAGTAGTGCGGCCCATCCGTATCTGAGCCAGTGGGTATCATATAATGAAGTAGGCCATAGTCTAACACAACTGCCGCCATAAGGAACACCTGCTCACTCCAGCGTCAGATATTAGTGTCCAATAGGTATAATTGCAGCCTCCAAACAGACACCATATTAAGAAGAAGGACCATGGTATTGCCGTCACTGGGACATAAACACACACAACAGAAACGTCGAACAGAAGAAATAAGGCCATCGGCCAGAATTACAGAAGAACTTGAATGTAGCTGAATTCAAGGGTGTTTTTTTTTTAAATTTTGTATAAATAACTAATAACTGAAATTCCTTAGGGAGGTCCCCTCCCATAGATCTGGGGATACCCCAGCCCCCCACTGGCAAGCGCTATTTCAAAATTTCAAAAGAAAAGTTGAAAAACTAAAAGAAAACATGCTGGAGTTTACCCTAGTACCCAAGAAATTTTACAGAGAATCCCTAGTTATACACATGAATGAAGATCTTAATCTTACCCCAAAATACATTGTACTAAAATATATCTATCATGGTCACAATCAACCATTCTTATTACAACTAAAACAACTTGTAATTAAACTATAAAATCCCAGAAATGGCTGGCCAATTTTTACCCAAAAGAAAATTTGCTTATAACTAAGATTCCTTATAACTTCCCAAATTACCAAGCTCGATAGCTGCAGTCGCTTAAGTGCGGCCAGTATCCAGTATTCGGGAGATATTAGGTTCGAACCCCACTGTCGGCAGCCCTGAAAATGGTTTTCCGTGGTTTCCCATTTTCACACCAGACAAATGCTGGGGTTGTACCTTAATTAAGGCCACGGCTGCTTCCTTCCCACTCCCAGCCCTTCCCTGTTCCATCGTCGCCATAAGACCTATCTGTGTCGGGGCGCGACGTAAAGCAACTGGCAAAAAAAAAAAAAAACCTACCCGAATTCAAATAAAGAAATTCACCATAAAAATACATTTTAAAACCCATGTTACTGAGGATACAGCAGGACTCATTACCATTCACTCAACCTTTTCAAACACTACAGGTATGACAGGTCAGCATAAAAGAGAAAGCATCCTCCAAGTAATACACTTAAGAAAATGGAAATTGCAACACCATGAAGGCATTGGTCGTTTGTGTTGATTTTCAAGATATAGAACGATATCATGTAGGTATGTAAACGATTAAAGTTTCAGACCCATTGGATTGTTGCTACAGGTCTCCCCACATGATTGGTCACAGAGGAATTAACTCCAGTATACGGACTCTGGTGTAGCGTAGTTGACTTGCAGTCTGTGCCGTGAAGTGTTCCCCATCAAACATGACTCGACGACAGAGAAGAGTACGCTATCAACAACTGTCGCCATTTGAGAGGGCTTGGATAATTGGGCTGTGTGAGGCTGGATTATCACTAAGGACTGTCGCTGCACGTGTTGGCCGACAGGCATCTACGGTACAACTTGTATGGCAGCAGTGGTCAAATGAAGTTACCCACACTCGTAGACCTGGCACAGGTCCAGCGCGACTGACATCTGTGAGAGAGGATCACCGCATCATTCAGATGGCCTAGATGGAACGCCATGCAACAGCAGCACAAATTCGAGCAGCTGTGGCACCCTACGTTACACAACAAACAGTTGGTAATCGCCTGTGTGCAACTGGCTTACAAGCCCGTGTCCCTGCAGAAGGTGTTCCATTGACCCCACAACAGCGACGTGTAAGGCTGGCCTGGTGTCGAGAAAGATCGACGTGGGACGACGAATGGCATAGGGTCGTCTTTAGTGATGAATCACGCTTCTGTCTTGCCCACAGTGATTGCCGGAAGCGTGTGTGCCAACGTACCGGGGAGAGGGGCTGCCCAGATCTTATTGTCGAGAGGCACACAGGTCCAACACCAAGCATTATGGTCTGGGGAGCTATTGGCTTTAATGTGAAATCACAATTAGTGCTTGTTGAGGGCACTATGACTGCTCGACAGTACGTTGATAGGGTACACAATCCAGTGGTTGTCCCTATGATGGCGAACATTGCTAATGGGATGTTTCAGCAGGACAATGCCCGGGTTCAGACTGCATGCATCTCCACAGAAGCTCTCCACGACATCACAACCTTAGAATGGTTCGCCAGATCCCCGGACCTCAGTCCTATTGAGCATGTGTGGGACATGATGGGTCGACAACTGGCCAACCGTCCTCAGCCACCCACAACTCTGAAACAACAGACCCGTGCAGTGCAGTAAGCATGGGCCACAATTCCTCAGGAAGCGATCCAGGGCCTTATTGACTCCATGCCTCGACGAATTTATCAATGTATTGCAGCTCGCGGTGGGCACATTCTGTATTGATTGTTGTCCAGACGTGCGGTCAGAGGGACCTGAAAGTGTAATCATCAAATCACAACCAAACACTCGTCCTACATGTTCAATTGCAGCAATGTAGCATCACTCCTTCTGAGGTTGCAATTTCCATTTTCTTCACTGTAAATTACCCAAACTAGACCTTCATAGACTGAAGTACCACATACATACAACCTTAGCATTTGGGCACATCATACACTACCATATTAACTTTAAAATTTTACTAAATTAAATTACTATGTGCATTATTAATTGCTCAGTATTTAAAGAAAGCAAAATAAATAGAAGGAAAAATTTAGGATGTTGCAGGGGAACTCAAAAACAGGGAAATAATTACTTAATTTCATTAGCTTGCAACTTTACTACAATATTCAATAAATGAGGTTAGTAAGTCACTATTCATTTACTCCATGTACTCATTACTTTTAAAATTTAAAACTGATAAAACTCGGAATACATATTATGTGTCACACCAGTCAATTAAAATGCAATTAAGGCCAAAATACAGAGTAGAAGGTCACATTAAATTTACCGAGAACCCAAAAGTTCAAATGAAACACTGAAAGCTATTCAAGAGTGTGCATACAGAAATCCAACTCACTGATATAAGAAATAAAAAGGCACAAATAACACCTTCATACCAGGGACTATCAGATAAGAGCACAACACACCCAGACTACGAGCCTCTCTGTCCTCCAACACACAACAGTACCAAAACATACATGAGACACAAGTGCGATAACCCTTGAATGCAGCAGTACCAATCAATGAAAAGGCACAAAACGACCTCAATACTACTGATTCCATCACACATCCCAAAAACACAATACACACAACCACACCAGTGTGATGATTCATACATCAAGTAGTACCCACAAAAGAAAAATGACAGAACATGACCTCAAGTACCCTTGAATCCATCACACAACAATGAGACTCTTAGGACCAATATCGTACTCAGAGGAGAGGAATGGCCTCTCACCACCTTAAGTCCTAAGTCTCAGTACACACACAAATGCCTTCCCATGGCACCCAAGACAAACACAAATGACATCCGATATTTACAATTATTTACAAAAGTGGAAGGACAGATACAGCAGGGCTACGAAATTTAGAAAACTTAGTCAGTCCACAGGATCTCATACTCGAGCAAACTGGGTAAATAAATTTAGAAGACACAAAACGAGAAATGAACGAAAATTTAACACAGAAAATCAACAAAACAAATATAATGGACATTTAATTGACAGAGCTTTGCTAAATCGTAACACCTTAAAAATTTCACTTGTGATGAATTTAAAATAACAGATACGAAAATCTTGATGACCTGCAAGGCAAGCACGAATTGAACTGAATTCAATAGCTCAGCATAATGGTACCGAAGTAAACATTTGAAGAAAATCTTCCTAGTACATAATTCACCATTACAATGGACATTATTCTCCATCTAGTCATCTAATACCAAGAAAAAGGTTACGAGGAATCTCATATCAGATACACCATTATCATCATCATCATCATCATCCTAAACCATCTCCAGTTTCCCGGGTGTGGTATATGAGCCTCCTCCATCTCATCCTGTCCTTGTACCATTCTTCCACCACCAACTTGTCCCAATCATGACCTCTCAGCAGTACATCGCTCTTAACTAAATCTGTCCATTTCCTTCGTGGCCTTCCCACGGGTCGTCTTCCTTCTACCTTTCTGTCAAATTCCTTCCTTGCAGTTCTATTTACTGGCATCCTCTTCATGTGACCAAACCACTTCAGTCTTGATATCTGAATCTTATTGAGGAGAGAATCATCTGTTCCTACTTCTTCTCTAATTTTCTCATTCCTAACCTTTTCTTTCCTGGTTTTCTGGATCATAGTGCATAGGAATTTCATTCCAGCTGCCTGAAGTTTGGAATTATCTCTATTGGTCAGTGTTGTGGTTTCAAGACTGTATGTAAGAATTGGTGTATAATAGGACTTGTACAATGTCATTTTTGTTTTCATGGGTATTTGTCCATCCCACAGCAGGTGTCTTATCGGGTGGTAAAATTGTGTTGCCTTATTGATTCAGTTGTTCACCTCATGTTTTGCTAGGTTGTCATTTGATATAACACTACCCAAGTATTTGAAAACTGGAACACTGTCCAGTTGGGTTCCTTTTAATATGACTATTGGTTCTGCTCCTTCCCCATACACTTTCATCACCACCGTCTTGGTCTTGCTGATGTTTAAACCATATTTCTTAAACTCCTCATTCCAGCTTTGCATTCTATCTCCCAGTTCCTCTTCTGAGTCACACCAGATCGCAACATCATCTGCAAATGTGAAGGCTTTGATATCTCCATGTTCTTTCCGTTTAATAGATTTCATTACTACATCCATTACAATAATAAATAGAAGTGGTGACAATGAGCTGCCCTGCTGCACTCCTCTCTTTGTTTCAAACCAGTCCAACAAACCACATCCTACTTGAATACAGCTTCTGTTCCCACTATACAACATTTTCACTTTGTTTATGAGGCTGTCTCGCATTTGAAGTTCTTTCATGCATTGCCAAATTCTTTCCCTTGGTACACTGTCGTATGCTTTCTCAATGTCCAAAAATATTAGAAATAAAGGCTTGTTCTTCTCCCAGTATTTTTCATTAGCATCCTAATTGCAAATATAAGGTCTGTAGTTGACCTTCCTGGTCTGAAACCATACTGCTCTTCTTCCGAAATTGGTTCAACAATATCTCTGAACCTGGTCTCTATTATTTTTTCCAATATTTTCAGGACATGAGACAGTAGTATGATACCACAGTAATTAGTACATTTTCGTCGGCTTCCTTTCTTGAACAGAGATACAATGATGCCCATCTTCCAGTCTTCAGGAATAGTATTTTCCTCCCATATCTTGTTGAGCAGTCTGTAGAGCCATTGGATTCCTGGAATTCCTGCTGCTTTCAGCATATCTGCACTTAGTTCATCAGATTTCAGTACACCAGATTTCAAAAATGTCATGAGCACAAGTACAGATTCATAACCCGTCAAAATTTGCCGTAATGGCCTCAGCTGATGCTGGTCTATGAATATGGTGAGCACGTTTCACCCTATGAGACTATTCCAGTCCTCATAGAACTCTCCCTAGCAAGTGTCGCCGGTGGGGAGTTGATAGAATCGGTGGAATCAGTTAATACTGAAAATTTGCCATGAAACAGTCATTGAAAGACATTTTTGAAGAAGTCAGTTGAATATTATTTTTTGTTGCTGTAAAGTTATGTACAATTTTATGTGTTCCATTTCTAGTGAAATTTTGTATTTTGTGTATTTAAAGAATGTTCAGGACATACAGGAAAGGCTGTGAACTGTTGATATTTAATAATCATTATGAGTATTGGAAGACATTGATATTGGAGATCTCCAGTAATATGTTTGTAACCCATTTTTGGTATCACCCTGTAGTTGCCACGTGGAGACTTCGATCACGAAATCGCCGAGTTTTGCAATCGAAACCTCTAGAATATATTTCCCCACATTACCATATATGGTGCTGTAATTCTATTGGTGAAAATCACATTAATTTGTATTGGTGAAACTTCGGGTCGAATCAGAGGTAGCTTCTCTGATTGGTTGTTTGAGTATTTCTCGATTTCTGGCCTTTTGGCTCCTCAGCAGCAGCAAGGCTCTACTCAGCGTCTTTGGTTTTCGTTCGTCTTAACGATCGGACGCACCTTGTAAGGTGGTCCGCTCAGCGGCTCCAGCCATCCCGGAGTAAGCATGTTTTCTTTTCTTAAGTGTTAAATTAAAATGTAAATTCATTTGTTCGGAGTTTACCTTAGACCCTGGTTTTCACCGTTTTGATTTTGTAATGCCTTAGATCGTCAGCTAGGCATATCCTTTGTTTTGGAAGCAATCCCTTTAACCTTTTGTGTAAATGTAAACTTAAATTTTTTTTCTTACGAGTTGCCTCCAGTAATTCCACGTCAGTTTAGCGTACACCTGTTGAGCTATGCGTCCCTCACTGATGTATATTAGGAGAGGACTGCCCTTCTATAGGCCTCTGCGCTAGATTTAATTTCCATTGTTTCCTTTCCTTGTAACATTTTTAGATTGCCTTGTAAGGTGTTTGTAATTATGTCATATTCCCCGTTAAATTTTCATTGTAAGTTTCAACATCGAACTTATGCTCACTTATTTAAATGTAATTGTAATTTTGTGTAAATATTCACTTTTCTGAAGAACTACCGATAGGACCCTCGTGGTTTGTTTTTATTTTTTTATTGATTATTTTATCCTTTCAATTGGTGTTTTATACCTTTCTTGTTAAAATTCTTTAATGTGAGTAAATTAGACTAAAGGGAAAATGCTCTCATGTTTCTTTCTCTACAATGTCACGTAAGATCTCGTCCTCTGTAGGATTTCCCAGCCTGCTTCCCATATATCCTTTCTCTAGTTGTCATGTTGGTTATCCTGCGAAGCCACGTGTTGTCAAAATTAAAACGTTTTTCCGAGTGTATCATCGGCTGACATTATTCTTTCAGGTTTGTTATTTTGGATTAGTAAATCATTACTTGTTTTATATGTACCTTGTATTATGTGCCCTCTTCTGAAAAAGGGGGGTAACATCTGTTAGCTGAGGCGTGGTTGTAGAAGAAAGAGATGTGAGAGCAGTAACCCTTAACTAACGTAAAATAACCTGGTATCATCTCCTAACGTAATTTCTTGTTAACATGTCTCGTGTGGTCCCTGTTCCGTTTTGAGGAAGGAGGAATTAGTTTACGAACTTAGTATTCGTAAATTAAATTAGACAGGAAGAGTTAGGGATTGACGCGAGCTTGTTAAAGCAATCACTTAACGTAACAATAGCCGTATCCAACCTATCAACAGACGAAGTATGTGCATCTTTGGCTCTTGTTAAAGATAAATTTACCGAATTCGAAGCTATTCTTTTGTCCTTTTGTTCCTGTAAACCGTCTAATGCTCAGTTAACACGTGTGAAAGCCCAGGTCCAGCATTACGTGGACAGGATTCGCGACCTGTTAACTCTTAGTTTATCTATAAATGAGCGACAGGAATGTGAGCTGTTGTTATCAAAATTTTCCGGGATTTTCGATAAAATTGTAGGCTTGCTAGAAGGCAATGCATCGTCTAGCTCCAGTTCTGTAGTTGATGTGTCTGATCCATCTGAAACTTGTAACAGTGAAACTGTCTCGGTATGTACTGCTTCACAATTTAGTAATGTGGTAACTTGTAATAGTGTTCCCCTGCAATCTTCTCCTGTTATATTTACAAGTGCTTCTCTGCCCGTGAATAATGCCAGTGATGCTTCTTGTACACAAGTTGGTATGTCTACCATTCCTATGGGAACTGTTAATTCTACTGTGTCTTTATCTCAACCTTCGGTTGCGACCTGAGTTGTTTCTCTTCCTATTGTGCAAAGTTATCCCCATGTCCAAATGTAGCAAATGCTTCGGTGGTGTCACAAATGTGCGAGAATGTTTCGCAGATGCAAATATCTGTGCCGGTTTCGATGCAATCTAGCTGCAGTCCTAACCTCACTTTTAGTACTCCCACCCTTTCCCAGGGGCGTTCAAGTCAAGATTTCTATACAACTGTGATGCGTTCTCTTAATCAATCCAGTCCTGTTCAGGTACCTACTACGCCTGCGGTTTCTCAAATGTTTGCTAACTGCTCTATTTAAGGGTGTATCTAAGTTCACCGCTAATTCAATCAAAGAGATTCTTACATCTCTGCATTTCTTGGTTGAATTTAAAGATCATTGTATAGTATATGCTTTAAGTAGTGATAATTTCTTCCAAGTGTTATATCCACATGCATCTGGAGCTCTTCCTGAACACATCATAAGAGCTATTTCTGAAAAGTGGACAATTGACCAATTTCACGCGCATGTGCTTGAGTTCTTTATTCCTTCCCATGCATTGCCTTCCTCGGTGAAAAAGCATTATTTTCGTGTACAACATTTGAATGAAACATTATCTGAATATATTCAGGACATTAAGTTCAATGCCAGGATTTTTATGCTCAACTATTCTGAGTCTCAAATGGTTGCTAGCATTGTTGAGGGTCTTGCACCAAATTATCGGTCGTATCTTGCTCTGTCACCACGACCCGCTACGTTCGCTCAGTTGGAAGCTATCACTGTTTCTGCTGAAGGCATTAGGTATGCCAACCAGCTACGCATTGCGTTAGCTCCTCCTCCTATGAGCATGTCTTCTCAGGTAACTGGTGTCATTTCTTCTCCATCCAAGCCACGTAATTTGCGTGCATGCTACAATTGTGGCTCCACTGATCATTTCCAGTGGAATTGTCCTAAGATTGGGGCCTTAGGCAATTTAAAACCGTCCATGAGTGGCCAACTTCAAAATTTCCAAAGGAATTGTCCTTAGATTGAGCCCGTAGGCAATTCAAATCCTAATGTGAGTAGAGTTTCTTTCTCCACAATTCCTGCAGATACTGTGGGTCAAATATTTCTAGGCAGTGCCCTCGCAATTCTTCTGGTTCTGGGCATTCTGTTAATGACAATGCCAGATTACTAACTGCCAATTCTTGTGCCAAACCTTATATTGTATCTTCATGTTTCGTCTGTTATCGCTGTCAGCTAGATGATGACATACACAACCCGGTAGTTGATGATAAACCTGTATCTGACCCAAGTGTCAATTTCCCACAATTTTGTGGTATTTCTGCTATTCAAATGATATAGATGTTGATTCCCACAGAGAACCTAAAATATTTGTCCTGAATGAGTAAATTTATAATACCAATATAATGGTCCATTATTGGACATTATAAATTTTCCAGCTAACTCATTCTTGGTTGCCTGCGTTTCGCCCTCGGGTGCTAAGTTAGGCTCGTCAGTTGGGACTTAGCACACCACCCAAGACGCAAGGCTAGTGCATACCGTGGAGGCCACTGCATAGGCTATTTGAAGCCACCAGCAGTGCCAATGCACTATGAGAGCCATGTCTCATTTCCAAAAATAGATGCCTGCCTGGCCATCAAATGATATAGATGTTGATTCCCATAGGGAACCTAAAATATTTCTCCTGAATGAGTAAATTTATAATACCAATATAATGGTCCGTTATTGGACATTATAAATTTTCCAGCTAACTCATTCTTGGTTGCCTGCGTTTTGCCCTCGGGTGCATCTATATCATTTGATGGCCAGGCAGGCATCTATTTTTGGAAATGAGACGTGGCTCTCATAGTGCATTGGCACTGCTGGTGGCTTCAAATAGCCTATGCAGTGGCCTCCACGGTATGCACTAGCCTTGTGTCTTGGGTGGTGTGCTAAGTCCCAACTGACGAGCCTAACTTAGCACCCGAGGGCGAAATGCAGGCAACCAAGAATGAGTTAGCTGGAAAATTTATAATGTCCAATAACGGGCCATTATATTGGTATTATAAATTTACTCATTCAGGACAAATATTTTAGGTTCCCTATGGGAATCAACATCTATATCATTTGATGGCCAGACAGGCATCTATTTTTGGAAATGAGACATGGCTCTCATAGTGCACTGGCACTGCTGGTGGCTTCAAATAGCCTATGCAGTGGCCTCCATGGTATGCACTAGCCTTGCGTCTTGGGTGGTGTGCTAAGTCCCAACTGACGAGCCTAACTTAGCACCCGAGGGCGAAACGCAGGCAACCAAGAATGAGTTAGCTGGAAAATTTATAATGTCCAATAACGGACCATTATATTGGTATTATTTCTGCTATTCCTCCATGTAAATTACCTTACATATGCCTAGAAGTGAACAATGAACCTGTTTGTGCTTTAGTTGATTCTGGTAGTAGCCTCACCTTGATGAGTGAAAATTTGTATAACTCTGTAAAATCTGTTTGTAAATTTCCTTCTTTAAAACCTGTGGCTTTAACCTGCCATACAGCTAACTCTAATTCATTGAGTGTGATTGGAAGTCTGAACGTCAAAATTAGAATCCGTAATTTCACGTCGAAAATGCCCGTGCTAGTGGCGAGAGATTTATTTATCTTGTCCTTTCATTCTGGGTACAAATTTTATTGCCAAAACAGGTATGATTTTGGATCTTCAGCACAACGAGTTCCAGTTTAAATTTTCTGTTAGAGTTTTTAAATTGTGTAGTCATTCTCTTATTCTTCCTTATCATGTCAGTGTTGTCCCTGAGGACACGAGTGAACCCAAAGCGTTTGAATTTAGTCATTTACCTGAGGATCAAGCCAACCAACTTAGAAATCTTTGTGATGAATTTCCTGATGTGTTTACCGATAAGTTAGGGATAACCAATGTTTTGGAATATAAAATTGAAGTTACTGATTATGTACCTGTTCGTTCTCCGCCGTATCGGTTGTCGCCTCCCAGGATGAAAGCCCTTAAAGCTACCATCGATCAAATGCTGCTGATGGTGTAATACGTCCTTCTAAATCTGCGTACTCTTCTCCCATATTTCTCGTCCCTGAACCACAGGGTGGCTTTCAGCCTGTAGTGGATTATAGAATGTTGAATAAGCGAGTTGTGCTTCAATCTGTTCCTCTTCCTGACCTACACTCTTGTTTCTCTTGGTTTGCTAATGCCAAAATTTTTACCACTTTCGATCTGAATCAGGTATATTATCAGATACCTTTTGCTGAGGAATCCAAGCATCTCACGGCTTTTGCCACTGGCTAGAACCTCTATTAATTTGAGCGCGTACCATTTGGGCTGGCGACAGGAGCTGCAGTGCTACTCGGCTGCTGGATAACGTGTTGTCTGACGTCTAATTGAAATTTGTTTATAATTATTCGGATGATTTAGTAATTTTCAGTGAAACTTTTGAAGAACACCTCGTTCATCTCAATGAAGTCCTTGAAAGACTCCGTAAAGCAGGACTGACCTTTAAGGCTAGCAAAGTTACTTTTGTGCAGCCCCAGATGTCCTTCTTAGGACATATTGTGCCTGAAAAATGTGTCTCAATTGACCAATCTCGTACTGCAGCGATTCAAAATTTCCTAACCCCTAAAGATGTCAAAACTGTAGCTAGGTTCGTTGGCATGGTCAATTTCTTCCGTAAATTCATCCCCAATTTTGCTGAAAGAGCAGCTCCATTAAAAGCCTTGAGGAGGAAAGATGCTAAATTTGAATGGGGTGATGCTCAACTTGAAGCTTTCTATGATTTGAAATCCGCCTTATGTAATGCTCCTGTGCTGGCGGTGCCAGATTTTTCTATTTCATTCTCCAGACTGATTCCTCATCTACTGGTATCTCTGGTGTGCTCCTTCAGGAATTTGAAGATGGACGTCGTCCAGTTTCTTATGCTTCCCGTAGTCTCAATCCTGCTGAACGTAATTATTCAATCTATGAATTAGAAGCCTTAGCTGTTTTCTCTTTGGAAAGATTCAGAATGTACCTCGAACACCTCCCATTTGATCTTGAAACTGATAATCAGGCGCTAAGTTGGGTACTGGTCAGACCAAGAAGGACCAGTCGTCTTGCGCGTTGGGCGGTACGCATCTCAGCTTTTCAATTTGAAGCTCGTCACATTCGTGGAACTCAAAATGTTGTTCCTGACAGTCTTAGTAAGATGTTCTACCCTGGCAGATCTGATCCTCAATCAGAGCCTGCAGAACCCTCTCCTGAACAAGTTTCGGCTTTTGTTAATGTAGTGTTGTCCAATTCCCCTGTCCTTTTCAAAGATATTTCTAAACATCAGGAGGATGACCCTGAATTGAAAGTTATTATTGACAGAATTAAGTCTGGTGAGCATGTCAAACCCTATGTCATTAAGAATGGTGTTCAGTGTTGTCCTGCTCGTGGTCGCAGAGACCCCAAAATTGTTGCTCCAGCTAATTTAGTTCCTGTTCTTTTCAAATATTTCCATGAATCCCCTGTCGGTGGACATCTTGGTGTATCAAAACTAGAGAGAAATCCGTAAACACTTCATTTGGAAATCTATGGATGGTGAAATCCGCACCATGGTCAAATCTTGTAAAACCTGTAACATTAGTAAACCCGCTCCTAATATCTGCCTTGGTCTGTTGTCATCTGAGCAAGCTTCTCGCCCGATGGAGAGACTATTTATAGACTACATCGGACCTTTCCCGTGATCACGGACTGGCCATCATTTCATATTTGTGTGTGTTAATGCGTTCTCATGTTTTAGGTGGCTGTTTCCTACTCGTATGGCTAATGCGAATACTACAATTTCTTGCTTGAAACAGATCTTTGCTTCATTTGGACCCTGTCAATTTCTGGTGAGTGATAATGCTAGAGCTTTTACATCTGTGCAATTCCGTAATTTCTGTTTTGACCTATCTATTTGTCATGTGACTACCACCCCTTATTATCCCAGGCCTAATTATGCTGAAAGAGTCAATCGAAATTTAAGATCTGCTCTTATTGCCTACCATTCTTCTGACCATTCTAAGTGGGATTCATCACTTAATTGGTTATCATTTGCTTTCAACACTGCCGTTCATGAAAGTCGTAAACAAACTCCTGCTTCATTGATGCTAGCGTTCACCCCCAATTCTCCACTCTCTAATCTGTGGTCTGTCATTGATCTTCTACCTGATGTCGCAAATCCAGAAACGATCCGTGCTGCTTGGCACCGTGCGTGTAAGAATTTGAAGGTATATTACGTTAAAGTTCAACGGAACTATAATCACGGGCGAAGACCACACAATCTGTCTGTGGGTGACCAGGTTTATATAAAGACTCATATCATGAGTAGTGCTGCGGACCATGTTATTAGTAAGTTGGCCCCCAGATTTCTAGGTCCCTACACGATATTGAAATTTTTAACCTCTGTGTCATTGTTAGTCAGCGATCCTGAAAAGAAAAGGATCACTCGAGTCCATTTGTCACAAGTCAAGATCCCCTAGTTATGAGATGATGCTTTAGTATCTATTAGTTACTTAAGGAAACTTAGTTGTAAGCAAATTTTTGGGGTGTATATCCGGCCAGATACATTGGCAAGTCTAGAGGTTATTTAAGATTTTAGTTGTAATAAGTATGGTCGTCTGAGATCATATTAGGTATAAGTTAGTATGTCCTTTAGGTTAAGATTTTCAGTGATTGTCATAGCTAGGGATCCAGTAAACTTTTATAATTTTATTTGGTCTCTTATGTTTGGCAATTTTTTATACATGCTTGCCCTGGGAGGGCTTGGAGTTCCCAAAGAATTGGGGTGAGGTGATCTTCCTCGCATGGATATTCACAGTTCCTGTTATAATAGTAATAGTCGTAAAAAAAAAACAAAAAAAACACCCTTCAGTTTACGTTTCTCTTCTGCATAGCCGAGGCTATGCCCTTTCCCATATTACTTCTTTTTCTGCATCGGTTGATCTCTGTTCCAGTGATCACTATAACCTGGTCCAGGCAGGGAACCTGTCGTGCCTGTTGGAAGGGGCACTATGAATTCCTGGCCTGTTTGCATTCAACCCGGGAGTGCATTGTTGCAGAATTCCTGGTAGGGGCAGTTGTCCCATACTGCGCCATGTCTTACTACATGTTCACTGTGAGTTCGCTATGCGAGTGAACTATATGAAGGGTTATTGGAGACCCTGGTTGGACTGAAAAGAGAAACCATGTTGGCAGGCGGCCGTTGTCAGCGATCCTATGGACAGCAATACCTGTGGTTGAGCTTAGGAAATTCTGCTTCCAAGATACTCTTTCTAAAAGTTGCATCAAGTTGTGGGTGATACATGTTGGTATCAGTGTGTTCACAAATTTCAGGCCTCCAGTTAAAACCACCATTTAATGTAAAGTGCTTTTTTTGAAATTTATTATCGAGCAGAGCTCGAGATTCGGCTGTGGAGGAGGTAGCCAGTGGGGAGTTGATAGAATCAGTGGAATCAGTTAATACTGAAAATTTGTCATGAAACCGTCAATGAAAGACATTTTTGAAGAAGTCAATTGAATACTTTTTTTGTTGCTATAAAGTTATGTACAATTTTGTGTGTTTCATTTCTGGTGATATTTTGTATTTTGTGTATTTAAAGAATTTTCAGGGTTTATTGGAAAGACTGTGAACTTTTGATATTTAATAATCATTATGAGTATTGGAAGACATTGATATTGGAGATCTCCAGTAATATGTTTGTAACCAGTTTTTGGTAACACCCCGTAGTTGCCACGTGGAGGCTTTGATCACAAAATCGCAGAGTTTTGCAATCGAAACCTCTAGAATATATTTCCCCACATTACCATATATGGTGCTGTAATTCTATTGGTGAAAATAACATTAATTTGTATTGGACATACGGTCGAATCAGAGGTAGCTTCCCTGATTGGCTGTTTGAGTATTTCTCTATTTCCGGCCTTTTGGCTCTTCAGCAGCACCAAGGCTCTGCTCAGCGTCTTTGGTTTTCGTTCATCTTGACAATCGGACGCACCTTGTAAGGTGGTCCGCTCAGCAGCTCCAGCCATCCTGGGGTAAGCATGTTTTCTTTTCTCAAGTGTTAAATTAAAATGTAAATTCATTTGTTCGGAGTTTACCTTAGACCCTGGTTTTCACCGTTTTGATTTTGTAATGCCTTAGTTCGTCAGCTAAGCATATCCTTTGTTTTGGAGGCAATTCCTTTAACCTTTTGTGTAAATGTAAACTTTAATTTTTTTTTTTTTTTACGAGTTGCCTCCGGTAATTCCGCGTCAGTTTAGCGTACACCTGTTGAGCTATGCATCCCTCACTGATGTATATTAGGAGAGGACTTCCCCTCTATAGGCCTCTGTGCTAGATTTAATTTCCGTTGTTTCCTTTCCTTGTAACATTTTTAGATTGCCTTGTAAGATGTTTGTAAATTATGTCATATTCCCCGTTAAATTTTCATTGTAAATTTCAACATCGAACTTATGCTCACTTATTTAAATGTAATTGTAATTTTGTGTAAATATTCACTTTTCTGAAGAACTACCGATAGGACCCTCTTAGTTCGATTTAATTGTTTTTTTATTGGTTATTTTATCCTTTCAATTGGTGTTTTATACCTGTCTTGTTAAAATTCTTTAATGTGAGTAAATTAGACTAAAGGGAAAATGCTCTCATGTTTCTTTCCCTACAATGTCACGTAAGATCTCATCCTCTGTGGGATTTCCCAGCCTGCTTCCCATATATCCTTTCTCTAGTTGTCATGTTGGTTATCCTGCGAAGCCACATGTTGTCAAAATTAAAACGTTTTTCCGAGTGTATCATCGGCTGACATTATTCTTTCAGGTTTGTTATTTTGTATTATTAAATCATTACTTGTTTTATATGTACCTTGTATTATGTGCTCTCTTCTGAAAAAGGAGGGGTAACAGTAGGTATAGGAACATACAGGTAAATACAAATAATGTGACAAGGAAACAGACCCTTACATGATGGAAACACCCAATAGACGAACTAGGAAATTTTCACTCAGATGAAAAGATTCCATACTCTCTAATCTGATTGGTGAATTTAGAAACTGGCTGGAAACCACCCCAAATAGTCCCATACCTTCTTGGAAATGAACCCAGGTACAGTGGAAGACCGAACAAAAGACATGTCCATGAACAGAAATTTACATATTCACTAAGCCAAATCACTACATAAATATAATTTTAAAAGATCACACATGAAGAATAATGCCAAATAAAACACAACAGGCACCCAGAAAAAAAATTGAAAATAATTTGCCGCAACATGAAATTTACGAAACACAAAACACTCAAAAGACTGACGAAAATTACAAACATTAACCTCAAAATGATTGCCAAAAATTTATGAAAAAAGATGTTTCAGGAAAATCTAATGAGACTCCATGCTAAATGTTATGGAGTTTCCGTGGTTCAGAGAGAGGTGAAAGAAGGTGCTGGTTGGAATAGGTCTATCTATGATATCAAAGATTAACTTAAAACTTAAAAAAAAAAAAAGGTTATATTTCTTCTCAAATCTCAAACTTAACAAACTTTTCACTTAGTGAAATAATGAGGTTACAGGTACAAATAGCAGTTTGATACAAGAAAGAAAACCCAAGGGTTGGAAATTACAAGTGCTGAGCTTCCAGCTCCAAATTATAAGTTTACAACATCACAAATGTTGCATTTTAGTTAGATGAGGAGAGAAATCTCCCAATTCAAGAGTACTTTGCTCCAAAGGTTACAAATACGGTCTTCCAAATTCCCCACTCAAAAATTACACAAAAACCAGAAAGAGTTTACAAGCTCTCCGAATTCAACAAAGGAGACTGGCTCCCAATTTCTTACAGCCTACTCAAGGCAACATTCACAAAAAATCTTACAATTTGGCCTCTCTAGACCCAACATACAATTTACAACTTTTGTACACAGGGGTATCTATTACCCAGACTACTGGGCCTTCGTGGAAAAGAAGAACAGGTTAAATTACTGGCCTGAACACAAAATGTATGGAGGCGTACACTTGCGCTCCTTGAGACTCGGTTTTAAAACCCTACTTGGGCTTGTGACCTGATGATGCAGAGGCTAATTCCACACTACTGAGCTGACTAGAAAAACAAGTTACTTGGTAATTTACAGGCAACAGGAAAAACATCGATTACAAAATCGTAGTCACCTCAAGATAATTTTTTTCTTTTTCTTTGCTAGTTGCTTAACGTCGCGCCGACACAGATAGGTCTTATGGCGACGATGGGACAGGAAAGGCCTATGAATGGGAAGGAAGCGGCCGTGGCCTTAATTAAGGTACAGCCCCAGCATTTGCCTGGTGTGAAAATGGGAAACCACGGTAAACCATCTTCAGGGCTGCCGACAGTGGGGTTTGAACCTACTATCTCCCGAATACTGGATACCGGCCGCACTTAAGCGACTGCAGCTATCGAGCTCGGTCAAGGTAAATTGAAGGGGAACTCGAGAGGGTAACACTCTCTCTATCGCCGATTTACAATTTAAGTATGAAATTTTACATGAAAAGGAAGGAGTTTACATTTTAGAAATCAAACAGTTACATGGTTAGAGTTTAGGAACTTCCCCTCGGATAAGTTTGTGGAGACAGCTACAAAGATAGAAAACTGGTGGCCATTACCTGGGCTACTGCTCTGCTACCGAAGAATGAGGCGCCCCGCCGCATGTCTTAACACACACACTCAGTAAGGCGACGATCAATAAGACAAGTAGCTTGAAAAAGCTGCAGCTTATATACCCGAGGGGATGGTTCTATACTAAATCCGGACACACCCTGTCATTTTTATTGGCCGAATGAAAATCTACAAGAAGCCTGTGATAGGCCGAAAAATACATACAAAAATTTCTGATTGGCCACATTCAACAGCTGGTAGAATGAGAAGGAAGAGTTGCAAACCTTGAAATATTGAAATAAATGAAAGTTAGTTTAGTTGTGAAAACCTATGAACACAAAACTTCTTTAAATCACTAATTCTTCTACCTTGCACCAGAGTGCATTACCTCAGTTTTTGTAATGACATCTATGGAGAAAAGTTCAAACTCCTTGACGTAAACCAAAACAAATAAATCCAGTCAGTTTAGGCAACTTCAAAATAACACATTACTCAATTATTCAGTGGTGACATCTTCTGATTAATGTCCCAACTTCATGCAGTAGCTGTTTCAGGATTTGTATGAGGGATAGCGTTCCTTAAGGCGCTTCTTTTAAATGTGCGGAGTTGAGGTGTACCTCCTGGTACACCCCCCCAAAGGTCCTTCCTTGGGGTGACACAGAAGAAATTTGAAAGAAGAAAATTTTCACCTTGAAAATTTATAGGTGAGATATCTTGCTGAAAGTCTCTTTTGGAAAAAAGTTTGGAAAACTAGTTAGGAAGTCCTCATGCCTATTAAGTTTGACGGCAAGACCGGCCGTCGCTGCCGATACCCAGGTGAAGTCCTCGGGACCCCCCAAGCATCCTCAGATACACCTCTCCCGCTACTATGAGAGGGGCAGTCGTGGTGATAATCGCCGCAGATCAGATGTTGAAGTACAGTCCCTAGATGGGTTGGTGGTAGAGTTACCGCACTTCAGCCCTTGCCAGGGAGATGGAGCTCAGGGGCGCCGCTCAGAAGGAGACTTCACTAGAGTAAAGTGGGCCCTTACCCTACTCCGGCATCGCTCACCAGATGTTGAGACACGGCCGCCGACAGCTGAGGGGGTACTGAAACATTAATTATCTTGGCAACAGAGATTGTTTTGCTGGAGTTTATTTTGCAGGAGGCAGAGGGGTGGGCGGCTTTGATTGTGAGTGTTTGACAGCAATGCGTGGATGAAGGAGACGGGGGCTAGGTAATGGCCACCAGGAAATGAACAACAGGAATAATCAGAGGGGAAGGTTGTACAATTTAGACTATATACAAATTTACATATAAAAGTGGGGCAGAAGGCCTCTCTATTAACATTACATAAATTTTAAGATGCACGACGCTTCTTAAAAGAAAAATATCCTTCGACTCCTGCCAAGGTTCAGTGGCAAATGTAAAACAACCATGAATTTACACTGGTTTCACCTGAGACAGGTGAACCCTAAATATCCTCTCTGTGGCTGGGTTACTGACCAATAATGTAACCGGTGTTAGAAAATCTAAAATGATACACGGCCCATGGAATCTGGGGGCAAGCTTGCCCGCAGGAACAAAATTTTTAACCATGACCTGATCTCTGATTTTTAAATTGGTGGGCCTCCGTCCACGATCATATCTTTCTCTAACTTTTTTGTGGGAAGCTTTTAGGTTGCTTTTAGCCTTCTTCCACAGATCTCTAATATTATCAGGATCTATTGTCTCTGGTAATATGTCGTTAAGTGACCAAAGATTAGAGAGCGGTGTGTTAGGAACAAACTTAAACATGAGAGATGCTGGAGTGAACTTGTGTGACTCATGAACCGCCGAATTTAGAGCAAAAGCTAACCAATGCAGGGACGTATCCCACCTGGAATGATTTCATGATGAAATGCAATTAAGGCAGAACGGAAATCACGATTGACCTGCTCAGCCAGAGACGGTTGAGGGTAATAAGCTGAAGTGGTTACGTGTGAGATAGACAGGTCAAAACAGCATTTGCAGAATATGTTAGATATGAATGCCTTAGCATTATCAGAACTATGTATTGACAGGGACCAAAAGAAGCAAAAATTGTATGCAAACAAGAGATTATAGGCTGCGCGGTTGCCAGCTTAGTTGGAAATAACCAAGAAAATCTCGTAAATTTGTCTACACACACCAAAATAAATTTATTTCCGTTCCCCCTTGATTGTGGGAAATGTCCGACGTAGTCTATATATAGACGTTCCATGGGGCGAGACACTTGATGAGATGACAAGAGCCCTAGCTTAGTGGACAAGGTGGGTTTACTAAGCAAACATGATTTACAAGCTCTTACCAATTCTCTAATTTCACCATCCATACCTTTGCAAATGAACATCTCTGGGATCTTTTCCCGAGTTTGGGCCGATGACCTTCGATGTTAGGCCCCTTTAAACAACAAGCATCATCATCATCATTTTCCCGAGTTTTGAAGATGCCTAAATGCCCACCTAATGGGGTCTCGATAGTACTTGAAGATCATAGGCACAAGAACAGCTGGAACCACAACTTTCATCTTTTGATCGTGCCTCGAAGGGCAACACAAAACCCCGTTCCTCAACACACAAGGGACAACATGCTCCCCAGAAGAAAGGGTTTCCATTATAGGAGCCAGCACTGGATCTTCACGTTGATATTTTTCAGTATCCCGAAATAACATAGGGGTGTTAGTTACAATAGTATTAATACCCGAAAGTATGGGCATGGTAAGAGAATAACTATCTGCCTGTTCAGTCGTCTCCACTTCATGAGAAAACATGCGGCTAAGTCCATCCGCAACCACATTTTCAGATCCTCTAATATGCCTCATGTCAAATTGAAAAGCAGATATCCTGATGGCCCAGCGGGCTATACGACCAGTATGACAGGGCCTAGCTAATACCCAACTTAAGGCTTGGTTATCCGTTTCTAGGTCAAACTTGATATGTTCCAGATAAAGACGAAGCTTCTCTAGAGCAAACAAAACTGCCAAACCCTCAAGTTCATAGACTGAATTGATGGAAGGTCCTAGAAGCATAGGCAGTGGGTCCGTCTCCTGAAGAAGGACAGCAGCAACCGCCGATGATGAGGCGTCTGTTTGAACATGAATTTCTTAGAGAAATCTGGCGTGGCTAATACCGGGGCGTTAAAAAGAGCTAGTTTCAGATCTTCAAATGCGGCTTGCTGAGACGGCCCCTATTCAAATTTGACGCCTTTCCTACGGAGTATGTTCAAGGCGCTGCTCTGTTAGCGAAGTTAGGAATAAATTTCCTGAAGAAATTCACCATGCCTATAAACCTGGCAATGCCTTTGATGTCCTTAGGAGGCTTGAAATCACGGATAGCCTGTGTTCTGGAATGATCGAAGGAAACACCATCGGGCAACACAATATTCCCTAAGAACGACATGAAAGGTTTAGCAAAAGGTACCTTAGATAACTTCACAGTCAACCCAGCCTTACGAAGGCGATTGAGTACTTCTTTTAGATGATCTAGGTGTTCTTCGAAGGTCTCCAAAAATATGACGACATCATTGAGATAGTGGTACAGATATTCAAATTTGATGTCCGAGAAGACCCTATCTAGCAGTCTAGTAAGAACAACTGCCCCCATGGGGAGCCCGAAAGGCACACGGTTATACTCATACAGGTTCCGATCCATGGCGAAAGCCATTAAATGTTTAGATTCTTCTGCTTTCAATTTTTTTACTAGGATCTTCCTCAGTAGCCAAGTTTATCAAAGGGACCTGATTGGTGTTAGGAGCAGCTGCCCCAGTCAACAATGGACTAACTCTATTTGACATTTCCGACAGATGTTCGACCAAATTGCTAGCATCCTTAGAATGGTCCTCTTTTAATTTGAGAGACAATAGGTCCCTAGCCCTGTTATAGAAATGAAACAGTCTAGCCTGACTTTTAAGCTAGTTAGCAGATGGATCGCTCACTTCAAAAAATCTCACTACAAGCGCTAGCTCGGTGGTATTGTCAGTGATGGTGGATAGAGCGTCATCAATTTCTTTTTCCCCCAAAACTGAGATACAAATAGGCAGTTCTAATGACTCTTTAAATTTGGCAATATCTGCCAAAATCGTGCCTCCAGATTGGACCTTTCTAATGAGTAACTCATAAATCAATTCCTCCTTGTGCAGGTACCCAGGGGCGAAGGACTTAGCGAGCACCAGACATGTTGACAGAAAAGTTAATCATTTAGAAAAATTCCCAGCAACCGAGAAAATTCGTAGAGTTCGGAGCTGATCCAACGTTTAGCCGTCAAAAAGGGCTTAATTTGGACCCATTTAGACCCATTCAATCACACTTTGCTACCATTTGTTACGGAGTTTCCGTGGTTCCGAGAGAGGTGAAAGAAGGTACTGGTATCAAAGATTAACTTAAAACTTAAGAAAAAAATAAAGGTTATATTTTTTTTCAAATCCCAAATTTTTCACTTAGTGAAATATCGAGGTTACAGGTACAAATAGTAGTTTGATACAAGAAAGAAAACCCAAGGTTTGGAAATTACAAGTGCTGAGCTTCCAGCTCCAAATTTACAAGTTTACAACATCACAAATGTTGCGTTTTAGTTAGACGAGGAGAGAAATCTCCCAATTCAAGAGCACTTTGCTCCAAAGGTTACAAATATGGCCTTCTAAAGGCCCTACTCAAAAATTACACAAAAACCAGAAAGAGTTTACAAGCTCTCCGAATTCAACAAAGGAGACTGGCTCCCAGTTTCTTACAGCCTACTCAAGACAACATTACACAAAAAATCTTACAATTTGTGGCCTCTCTAGGCCCAACATACAATTTACAACTTTTGCACACAGGGGTATCTATTGCCCAAACTACTGGGTCTTTGTGGAAAAGAAGAACAGGTTAAATTACTGGCAAACCTTGAAATATTGAAATAAAACTTCTTTAAAACACTAGTTCTTCTACCTTGCACTAGAGTGCATTACCTCAGTTTTTTTATTGTAACGACATCTATGGAGAAAAGTTCAAACTTCTTGACGTAAACCAAAACAAAACAATTAAATCCAGTCAGTTTAGGCAACTTCAAAATAACACATTACTCAATTATTCAGTGGTGACATCTTCTGATTAATGTCCCAACTTCATGCAGTAGCTGTTTCAAGATGTGTATGAGAGATAGCATTCCTTAAGGCGCTTCTTTTAAATGTGCGGAGTTGAGGTGTACCTCCCGGTACACTAAAATTAACCAGAGCACGATGATTAGTACGACAATCAACACTACAATTTACGTTGTCTGGAAAAAAAGTAAAGAGAATGCGACATGAGGTAACTTTAGGATGTAAGGTTTGCATGACTTGCAGTGGGTCAAGCGCTCAGCTATCTTCAACAGATACCTCAGCAGTTCAAGAGATAAACATGAATTTAGACAAGAAAGTACAGCATCCAACATAACCTAATGATGTAGTCTAAAGCAGCCGGTAATTACACAGATGTCACGATTGGAATATGGCTCTAAGAAAGTAAGTTAATGAACACATTGAAATTTATAACCTACGACTCACATTAGAACATGGCACAAGCAGTGTGATGATACCACTTTACCAAAAAACACATGGTCAGCAGAAGGCTTGCCGCCAAAGAAAATTTAATGAAAATTGACAATGAAACAGAAATAATTTGTTACAAATAATGAATTACCATTTCCTCCAACCATTAATTACAAGGAGAAACACAGCAACACAGACTGCACATCACAGAATGAATAACATATTTAACTGCCTCATCCGGTAATAATAGGCAGCTCCCTTATGATGTATAGAACTCGAGCAAGAATCATGAAAAAATAGTAAACAGGAATTAAGAATGCACACGTAACCATTACAACATATAAAAGAAACATGTTATGAATTAAGTTACACTTCTCGTAATTACAGCAACGTAACAAGCAGTATAAAATTTTGAAATTTAGCTAAGTATAATTGCTGCGAGTCTCACTTTCTTCCACAACCATGCTCGGCTACCAATGTAGCGACAATCGGGGAGCGTGTCTACACAAAGTAATAATAATAAAAAATCAATAATAAAAAAAATGAATTCGGAAAACATGAGTGTAGCGGCTGCTTCAATTAGGAAACTGAGACAGTTGACTTATAAACATAACTTATAGGTCTAACAATGACAACTGAGGAAGGGATTGTGGAACATGAGAGGAACCCTAATGAGGTCATGGTATCGTATGCCATTGTGGGGAAAGAGAAACTCGCGGCGATCACCCTTGAGCTCATGTATATTAAAATTAACAAAAGATACCAAATCAAATAAACCAAAACAAAGACATAGCCAATGACAAACACAACGAAAAGAAGATATTTAAATAAACTGATAAAACGCAAGGTTTAACAGAGTTGATGCTGAATTACAGTAAGTTGCCAATAACAAGATGTGTTACTGTCTGTCTAAAGCACAGTCATTCAGAAAAGCAAAATTGGTGAATACGGGAATCTAGTGCAAACTCTGGCACGCTGAACTTAAATCGTTGCAAATTATGTTAAATGCAAAAACGCTGAAACACCAGAATGAATCCATTAAATCAAACACAATAGAAACAGCACTTACCAAGAAAGGCTGGGGTTCCCAGAGGGGGAACAGGCCCCAAGCGCGACTGCTCGCTAGGCCAGTCAGATGGAAAAGACCCGCACCGCACGCATCACATACACAAAGCCGGCAGAAAGCTGGAAATGGACAGATCACAAAGTAACCAATAAGACACTGAATTTCTCTAGATTCCCGTTTTCGCCAATTAAAAAGTTCGTTATTCTGACCAATTTAATTACATGACCATATATAGCCACTTTCTAAACCGCTGATGCAATTAGAATTGCATCACCTATTTTCTCTATGTGCCAGTACCTACTGTTCCAAAAGTAATGTACTGCACGCGTTTCACTAAAACAGTATTGCAATTCTCTTCCGATTACATTAAAAAATATTTCTACTTCAAAGTACATCATTTCATATTTTTTACAATACTTAAAAAAAATAACTCTCACAATTAACATTTTCTAACACACATAAATTCGTCAAACATTGTTTTTTTTTTTTTTTTTTTTTTTTTTTGAGGCTCCCTAAAATTAATTTAAATGATACACAACCTTTTCAAAATTCAATAAAACACAACTACATAAAATTTAAATACAAAGATCACTTCAAAATTAATTCTTGTCCGAACTTCGATAATGTAATTTTACGAAACACAATAATTTCCAGTTTGCCATCCCACCACAGGTGACAAATACAGGGACGGTTAATACCGATTTTGGATTACGCTGGAGTTGTCGTCCAATGATGTCCCATACATGCTCTCGAATGGGGACAGATCGGGGGATCGAGCAGGCCAAGGCATCGCGTCGACACTCTGTAGACCATGTTGGGTTAAAACAGCGGCATGGGGGTGTGCATTATCCTGTTGGAAAACACCCCCAGGAATGCTGTTCATGAATGGCAGCACAACACGTCAAATCACCAGACGGAAGTACACATCTGCAGTCAGAGTGCATGGGATAACCACGAGAGTGCTCCTGCTGTCATAGGAAATTTCTCTCCAGACCAGAACTCCTGGTGTAGGTCCAGTGTGTTGACGCTGTAGACAGCTAGAATGCAGGTACTCACATGGCCTCCTTCTGACCAACACATGGCCATCACTGGCATCAAGGCAGAACCAGCTGTCATCGGAAAACACAACAGACCTCCACTCCATCCTCCAATGAGCTCTCACTTGACACCACTGAAATCGCAGTCGGCAGTGGTTTGGAGTAAGTGGATTGCACGCCGCAGGGTGTCTGGCTCAGAACTGTCCTTCAAGTAACTGATTTTGAACAGTTCGTTGCATTACTGTGGTGCCAGCTGCCGCTCAAATTGCTGCTGCAGATGCAGTCCGCTGCGCCACATTCATACGCCGAATATGGTGGTCTTCCCTCTCGATGGTGCCACAGGGACTTCCAGAGCCCGGTCTTCTTGTGAGCGTACCTTCTCGTGACCACTGCTGTAAGCACACGTGCACAGTGGAGACATTCGTGTCGAGTTGTTCTGCAATATCGTGGAAAGAAAATCCACCTTCACATAGCCCTATTATACAACCTTGTTCAACCGCAGTGAGCTGTTGATACTGGCCTCTTAGTCATCATAAAGGCATTCTTGACTCCTCGCTGTCACTCCATCCAGTCTCACAGTTAACTAATGCTCTCACAGAGTACATGCCATATTTAAAGCAAACCTTATCTGCAACATCATGGGGCCACTATTAGTGCCACGCTAATGTGATTTGTGGGAAATTTGAATCAGCATCATCTTTTAGATTTATAAACACGCCTACCAACATTCGTTAATCTATCGAGTGTTTGGATTTTTTTTTTCTGCCAGTGTAGCACATTTTGGAATATAGCTCATTCAGAAGTTCTCTTTATTTCTTCGTAGGACCTGCCAGTACATGGTGAAAAGTTCCACAGTGAGCAAGTCAAAGAATGGCAGCATTACGTTACTGAGCTCAATCAAAGGTTTTTCAGACTTTCTACGATTTAGTGTAGGAAAACTATTTATGAATTTGCATCCTTTTAACAAAGATAGCCAAATGGCTGGAGAAGACTGGCTGAGTAAATTCATGAAGAATTAAAGAATTACAATGTGTGTATTGGAACTCCTGAGACCACATCCATAGGGCATATGATGGGTTTTAACTACTACTAGTAAAACATTTTCCTTCATTTCATCCCTGGAGGGGACGCCAGGCCTCATAGTTGGTAATGCCGTCTCTCAGGCCAGGGAGATGTGATACGGTGAAGGAGAAATCAATCGGTTCAGCCGTTCTCTCAAATCGCAGTCACAAAAATCAGCCTAGTGTTTTAAATATAATAGATTCCTAACAGTTCATCATCAACAATATTCATCATTTCTTCAAAATTTCTTCAACATCTGCTAGTGGTATGAGTACAAGTACAAGGAGCATATGTGTATGCAGTTTGGTATTTCGATTATCTACATCAGTGGTTTTCAATATTTGTTGGCCTGTACCCCCTTTGTATCCATAAATTATTTCATGCCCCCACTAACGAATTATTGATTTTCACAAGTTCTACTTTTCTGTTAGGGTTAATATATCAAAAAATGTTCTGATGATTTTATTATTAATTATGACTGCTTAATACATAATATTACATTTTTTGAAAAACGCTAATAATAATACAAGAGAATAAAACAAATTACAGTAAATATACAAAAGATTCTACACTCATTGCAATTAACATTTCAAACATTATTTCATTTGTTTTTTGTAAGAACAGAGGTTGTAAGCATGTAAAGAAGAGAGCATATTTGTCTCTGGTGAGACCTCAACTTGAGTATGGTTCCAGTGTATGGAACCCTTACCAGGATTACTTGATTCAGGAACTGGAAAAAATCCAAAGAAAAGCAGCTCAATTTGTTCTGGGCGATTTCTGACAAAAGAGTAGCGTTACAAAAATGTTGCAAAGTTTGGGCTGGGAAGACTTGGGAGAAAGGAGACAAGCTGCTCGACTAAGTGTTATGTAAAAAACATATCAGATGTAAGGCTTTTCAGGCGTTTGCTCTATTAACCAGCGTTTTGTCTTAGGTCTGACACTAGACTCATCAGAGTGGGATGTGTCAGATCCTACCGACTGACACTGGGTGTATGCAGGTGATTTTTTTTCGGGGGGGGGGGGGGGGGGGCTGAAGCCCGCTCCCCCCGCGTGACCAACGACTCAATCTACATGGCCTCCGACATGCTATTATTTCTAAGAAGAAGAAAGAGATAGCAGGGAGGAGTAGGAAGTGATACAAGGAGTATCTGCCGGTTTCCGAGTCAGACTCACTACCACGGCAGGAGTTTGTGTTAGGTATATGGTGTTGAAGTATGGTATTGAAGGGTCAGGGAAAAACCACATAGGCAGAAAGAAGAAAGAGCCTACATGTAAAACCTGACATCTTTTGATAGCACATGCAAGGATGTGGGCTGGAAAAAGACCAGAGGTTGTGTTAGTTAGGAACAGGTAACATGCACAAAACATAAACCAATTCCTCGCCATTCCATCGCCTGGGGATCAGTCCGTCTGGGCACTGCTGGGACTAGCGCGGTCCTTGCCGGCTGCGGAGCCATGCGTCGAGTACCACTAGGGCCTGTCGCACGGCTCCACCTCCTTGGGGTACCTCGTACCCAGTCTGCGATCCCGGAGAATGAGGCCAAGCCCGCCAGGCGGGGGCCTCCTGGAATGGGGTGGGTTATGGCGCCGGGCCTCCCTCCTCTCTGCCCGCGCCATAGCCCTGTAGACTGGGCAACTGCGGTGGGAGGCCGGATGGCCGCCCACGCAATTGGCGCACACCGGCGCCTCCTTAAGTGTTGCGCAAGCCGTGTAGTGGTGATCACCACCACAGCGGTGTATGCAGGTGAGCTTATCAGAAGCCTATATAAGAGGCACAGTCTGATAACTGCATACGGGAGATAGATCTCCACAATGGAATTATTGCCCGCCTAGCAATTCCGAATGGAAAATTCTAAATTCCCATGGATCGAATTAGATATTTTTCACCAATAGAGCATGTCAAAAACATATCAGATGTAAGGCTTTTCAGGCATTTTCTCTATTAACCAGCGTTTCGTCTTAGGTTTGACACTAGACTCGTCAGAGTGGGATGTGTCAGACCCTCCATGGGAATTTAGAATTTTCCATTCGGAATTGCTAAGTGGTATGTTCCGAGCAGTCAGTGGAGAGATGGCGTGGGAGGACATCAGTAGACGAATAAGTTTGGATGGTGTCTTTAAAAGTAGGAAAGATCACAATATGAAGATAAAGTTGGAATTCAAGAGGACAAATTGGGGCAAATATTCGTTTATAGGAAGGGGAGTTAGGGATTAGAATAACTTACCAAGAGAGATGTTCAATAAATTTCCAGTTTCTTTGCAATCATTTAAGAAAAGGCTAGCAAAACAACAAATAGGGAATCTGCCACCCGGGCGACTGCCCTAAATGCAGATCAGTAGTGATTGATGATGATGATGATTGAAAAAAAATTTATGAAAACTAAAGTTAGTCTTTCCGGCCTTTCTATCCAGTCAATTTCCTTCATTCCTTTTTTTAACTGAAAGGTATTCATGCACAGTTTTGTCGTCAGGTACTATAAATCACTTAACTTCCACCTTCCTCAAATTATTTGATTTTTTCAATGTTTTGTCTCTTTGAACCAATCATATCTTTGGTTCTAATTGAGGTACGGAGTTTATTTTGGCCTAAGAACACTCCGTGGATCAAGCTCTTTCATTTCAGCTCTTAACTATTCAAATTGGTTGATTATGAGGAAAGTTATGAGCACATTCAATTTGATGTCTCATTTCTTCAACAATTTTTCTCATTGAAGCAATCATATTTTTTGTTCTAATTGAGGTACACAGTTCGTTTTGGTCTAAAAAACTCAGTAGATCAAGCACTTCCTTTTGAGGTAATAACTACTGAAATTGGTAGATTATGAGAAAAGTTATGAGTACATTTGTCTCCATGATGAAGATTTTTGAAGGACTTTTAAACAGTTTGGTGCGTAGTGTTGTTCCAAGGAACGTTAAATCAATTTCTTTATGTAATGTATTTTCAAGTGTTTCGTTGACATAATATTACATTCTATTACCACAGCAGATCATGTGCTTTATTTCATTAACTCGAAACTTTGCAAATACATCCGTGAGGATAGTAACGAGCAACACCATACTTTGTACGTTGCGGGTGGAGCCAGTAAGAAACTGCTAGTTAATGATTAATGAGAGGGCTGGCACCGTTTTTCTTTCACAAGTTTTTTATTGTTTGGCTCCAACTGTGATTGTGCACACCTTAGATCACTTTCAACATCTAGCTGTGCTCGATATTTTTTATTTGATGTAAGCCAGCGTAGGAAACCCAGATTCACATAGATATGTTGATGGTAACTGCACCAACAACCTTGCAGCTTCTATAACATTTTGTGGGTATATTGAAAAATAGTTTAACCAAAATTCTTCAACAGTCAAATGTAGAAACTTAGTTTTTGCTTTGGAATCACATTTTAGGTTGATCGCCTGCTCCGAAGGGAATCAGAAATCAAATCCAGTTCTATTTTGAACAGATTTTGTGTCAACTGAAGTTACTAGGTATCTGAAGAAATATCTGGAAAGTAGCGTCTTACTTCAGTTTTCAAGGATGACAAATGTTCTAAAATCAAGCTCTTCAGTTCACTTTTCAAATTTAATTGAAGATTTTTTGTCATGAAGAAGCTTATTAAGTATAATAATTTTAGTAAAAGTTTTTTTCCACGTGTACGATTTAGCGGAGATGAAGTAGATTCTTTTCTTTGTCACATAGTTTTACTGTTTAGCAAATTCATGTTCATTTTTCATTGCTCACCATGCCTCCCCTGAAATTCTGCAACGTCTCCCCAAGGGGGAGCCCCCCAGGTTGAGAACCGTTGATCTGTATCATCATAGGACTCTTCAAGACCTTTTGCTTGAATTTTTCTGTAAAGGTTCTGGCTAAAGTGAAAGAAACAACATGTAAGATTTATATCAGGAAAAATTTAAATTGCATTATTCACAATTGCTTTTTCAAATCAATCATAATCTTCACTGGATTAACAATGCTAATTCCATACAATCTGGTTTTATTAATAACCTGTTCCATTACCAATTTGTACATGTTCTGTTCCTGTGATGTCAGAAAAGCAAATACAAACAGTAAAGGTCCTTGAATTTCTTCATCTGCTGGATGAAGGCATTATTAATACAATAACAGTAAGCAGCAATTGAGTAAACAGACTAGAAGACATTTTGAAGGAACCAAGTATGGCTTTTCATTAGTAATTCTAAATTTTGTCATATGCTAAATATCAATATTTGTCCATTGTTAAGATCCCTGTCATCATTTTCAAGAGATTCATATATTTAAAAAATCTCTCTTAGTAACGCCTTCATTACCTTGCCAGTATTTCTGCAAGTTCTGATAATACCATACGGTAGGTAGCTCAAAATCCCTGATGGAACATTATGGAGTTCGTTCTTAGTAATTGTGTTAGAGATATATTGGGTATCTTCTGTGCTTCACGTTTCAGTCGTTGCTTTATTTTCTCGGATTCAGCCTGTTCGGATTTGGAGGACATGTATGAGGTGACTCATGTAATCCATTCAGCACCTTGCTTTTGTTATGGGTATGTGTAGTTATTGTATTTGCAGTGCATGTCTTCCTTTTTTACAAATTCATATTCATACTCCCAATATACATTTTTTTCGTAAATACATGTTCTTTAAAATATACATAACCTTCCTCTCCCTGCATTGATGAAATAATTTCTGGTTCAGACTGCATCACAGCTAATTTGGATCAAACTTCAAATTTACTAAATTTTCCTAAACAACATCTCTAAGCAACGGGCGCAACTGTTGTATTGAAAGTCCAGCGCAGTGCTCGAAGTCACATCAACTGGTGCAATGAATCCAATACACTTCCTAAAACTAAGCTATTTTGAACCAAAAAACCCATTCAGTTTATTTAAATCATTCTTCTAACTATGAAACAATATGTTCAGATGTTTTAAAATATATATATTATTGAAAACAATGCCATTTTATTCACAAAATAATACTTTTGAAACTTTTGCATATTTTGATTACACAAGAGCAAACAACAACACAAACATTTTCTACAGGGTATTCAAATTAACTGTGAACTTTAAAATGACTAAAACACACTAAATGTCACTTGAAAATATTGTCATTTTCAGCTGTAACTTGATCCGAGTATAACTTCTTCCTGCATACATTGACCAGTTTAACTCAGTTTATGGATGTGTTTGCGATGACTAAACAGACCAATCCTGGCATAAAACATACACCCACACAAATCACACTGAATGGATACAGGAGTGCGGGGTTATAACTGATGGAGTTTTATTGCTTGTCGCTTGGCCTCTTGATGTCTGCAGCGTTCTCTTTCAAACAAGTTGACAGCGGTGGATGTAGTGTTCCGCCACAGTGAACGGTCCACAGCACATTCTTCCCATGTCTGTATATTTATACCAGTTGTCTTCATGATGTATTTCAGCTGGTCCTTAAAACGCTTAAGAGGGGCTCCATGAGGTCTACTGCTGGAGCAAAGTTCACCATAAGGAATTTGGTGGGGAAGCCTGGTATCACTCATGCAGTGAACATGGCCTAACCATCTCAGTTGATGAGCGATGGTTGTTGCCTCAATGCTATTTAGCTGCGCATTGTCGAGAACTGCCACGTTAGTCACGTAGTCCTCCCACTTAATATTCAAGATGTATCTCATTTTCTGTTGGTGGAAGCGCTCAAGTTTTTTGATATCACGGTGAGAGAGTGTCCAAATTTCACAGCCATACAGCGTGGAAATGACAACAGCTTTGTACACCATGAATTTGGTATGCAGTTTTAGGTCATTATTCATGAAGACTCTGTGGATTAACCGTCTGAATGCAGCATGAGCAGCCCCAATTCTTTTATCAACGTTTTGTTCGCAGGTACACGTACCGTCTTTTTTTTTTTTTCTCCCGCATTAATGGCAAGAACAAAGCCATCACATGCAGTTTTAAAGCAGTTGACTGACTGTTATAGTTCTGCAGGTGTTAGAGCAGGAGATGCGGTGTCATCGGCATACTGCAGTTCTGTCACCCGGGTAACCAGAATATGTCTTTGTGAGCGAAGTCTTGCCAGATTGAAAAGGCCTCCATCAAAACGAAATTTAATCTCCATGCCTAAGTTGTTTGCAGATGATTCATGCAGCATGGCAGCCATGTACAGTGCAAAGAATGTAGGAGCATGCACACAGCCTTGTTTCATTCCATGAGTGATTGGGAACGAATCTGATACTGAGTTACTATGAAGGACATCCAAACATCCAAAATGTCTCAATACTTTCCACATAGCAGATCTTGGTACTGAATCAAAGGCTTTTTCCAGATCATAGAAAACTAAATATAGAGGCTGCTGTTGCTCTCTGCATTTTTCCTGGAGTTGTCTGGCACAAAAGATCATATCTGTTGTGTGCCTCTGGAGGTTCGAAAACCACATTGAGACTCAGGCAAAATCCTCTCTGAGATAACTCGGAGCTGATTTAATAGAATTCTTGCGAGAATTTTACCGCAATTATAAAAGCGATATACCATGGTAGTTCCCACCTACACTACGATCGCCTTTCTTCAAGATAGTGATGATGGTAGCATTCTTTAAGTTGTCAGGTACTTCTAAAGTTTCCCAAATCAAGAGGATGAGTGTGAAAAGTCTAGTCTTCAAGCGTACACCTCCATTTTGTATCAGTTCAAGAGGGATGTTATCAGGACAAGGAGCCTTTCTTGGTTTTAGTTGATTGAGTGCTTTGGTGAAATATCTGTACGTGAGTGGAACTGCCATCCATGGTTGTTGGGGCTGCTCAGTGACATTATGAAGAAAGTCCTCGGCGACATTGAAGACATGATTTAGAAGCGCAGAGAAATGTTCCTTCGAATGCTTAAAAATTTCTCCATTATCAGTTAAAATGATGCCCCCATTGAAGATTGAATTGGACCATATATCTCCTTTGTGCCAGCATAGAAGTTTTGCAGGTCATGGGCATCAGATAGTCTTTGCAGTTCTTCTGCGTTTTGTTGCTACCTGTTATTCTTGATTTGCCTAATTTGTGCCCAACATTTTCCTTTAAGTTCCAAGGAATGTAATTTCTTCACATTGGAAGACGGATCTTGAAGATAGGAAAGATAGGCTTCCCGTTTGGCATTGATCAGACATTTAATTTCATTATTTTCATCAAACCAGTCTTGTCTTTTTTTTTCCTTCACAAAACCAATTGTTTCCTCAGCTGACTCAGTGATGACCTTCTGAAATGTGGCCCATTCCTGATTTGTACTATCACTGCTGACTGGATGACTATCCAGTTTGTTTGAGATTGCATTTCTGTAATCTATAGCAATGGATTCAATTTGAAGTTTAGAAGTATCAAATTTCTTTCTGGGCAGGTCGTGGATGGATCTTTTTGATTTGTGACAGATTGAGTTTTTCAACTGGAAGAAAAAGAAGCTTATGATCTGTCCAGCAGTCACCAACGATTCTTGCAGTTCTTGTAACAAGGACATCTTTTTCGCCATACTGTCTGATGATTCCTTTCCAGAAGATTGTGTAGCCTGAGCTGAACTCTGTAAGTTTACCTTCGCTGCACAGTCTGGTTTCACTTAAGGCAGCAATATCAATGTTCATTTGTCCAAGCTCATGGGTGACAAGCACTGTTCTCCTCTCAGGTCTGTTATTGTTTTTCAAATCAAGTAGGGTTCAAACATTCCAGGTTCCTATAATCAAAGTTTTGGTAATCTTCGTTTTTCGACCGCATAAGGGGTGACCCGCTGGGTGCGGCCTCCAAGCTGGCTGAGAGTGTGACTACCGATGTTTAGCCCACATGTTCTGGGGCCTTCCCCATACAGGGTGGGCAGCGGTGATCCTAAATAGGCCTGCCCAAACACAGATGCAGGACTGAATTCCTGAGTAGTCATGGGGTCTCAGAAAGACATGCCAACATGCAGGTTCCAGAGGCTTCCAGAGGCTTCCAGTTTCACCCGAAAACCTGCTCCCACCATCCTTATCCCATTGCCATTGAACTTTGAGATGAAGGGCATGACGGCAGGAAAAAGTGCCACAAGCGGGATTATGTTTAAGGTGGATCGCAGCTTGCAAGGAAGTGACCCACACACTATGATCTCGGAACTATACCCTGCTGCACAAATGAAATGTGACATGCAGTTTCTAGAACCACGACTGCTACGGACTGCCGCAGACTTGAAATAACATAAGGTTGCACCTTCACAGCCAGTCCATCTGGCATGACCTCATCCGCCTCCACGACCGATGAGAACCACAGAAAAAGCTGTTCCTCCGTCCGTTTTGCCATTGGGCCAAAGACACAGATGATGGGTTCCAGTGTCATTTCCTGCACCAAGGGAACCCTCACCCCACCCAAAGGGGCTCATCTGCCTGAAGCCGTTGGCACCTATGGGGGCGGGGCGAGTTATTTACCGCCGTTAAGATTTTAAAACTTCATTTTGTTCCATATTGAACTGAGATTATACTGTTAAAATTTGAACGAAGGTTCCACCTATTCAATACTAAGTATATGTTGTGTAAGATATTAGTTTACAACATGCTGTTTATTCATAGTACCAGTTTCAACATGTAAGAGTGTCATCTTCAGCCTAAAATTGCAAACTGGGCAAGTAACAATATTATATTACTGTTAACAATATACGTACAATATGATACAAAATACATATAACAACAATTTCACAACCCTTTCATACCATTCATTCATTTGATATCAACAACATGTACCTCAGTATTGAAACAGGAACGCCCGTACTTCAATTGTTCGGAGAGCATGGATGACGTCAAGGCGTGTACGGCCCATGCTTAGAGAGTATGAGAGAAGAGTAGTGCAATACATTTATGATTAATGGGGAACTTGCTGTTTATTCAAGAGATAAGCAAAGGAATCATATCACCTTTTACAGATGTATTGTGAGATTACCCTTGAAGGTGCGGAGGAGACGTTATTCTGCGGCGGCGTCCTTCGTCACCGGTGTCGGCGTCGTTCCGCGTCGTTGGTGTTGTTTCAGCACTGGACGTTGACGACGACTCGAACTTGAGGCAGATCGTGCAGCGTGAAACAGTTCTTAAGGAGCGGAGAAGTGAAGAACTCCCGCACAGAATGCCAAGGGGATCTGGTGAGACATTTTTCTACCGCACCGCGAATTAAGGCGAAGCACTTTTGAATAGTTTCCCCAGTAATAGAGTTGGACGCACTTTTGAAGATGAAATCAAAGTCACAGTAGACACTATCATACTTGAAATAAACAATGAAAGCGATCTGGAACCTTCCGAGATGCAAAAACACTTCGCTCAATCTCAAAAACAATAAATTCCTTGGATACAGTCTTTGCACTGTATACATAAGTACAGCACGCACATTCTCGTTGAAAAAATATAGAGCTTTGACGAAAATATAAAGAAATAGTTTATGACAGTCCAAGTCCTGTTACGACGTAATTTTTCAGAGACAAGGTCATCACTGAGGTGCAATTTTTGACAGTTTCATGAGGGGATTTGACATAGTCTTCGAATGAAGTGAAGGTTGACACAGTTTATGCTAGGAAATATTAACACTTTTCATGCAGAGCGATAGACACAGTCTTTGAGGGAGAAAAAAGAAAGTAGGCACTGTTCTTTATTAAATAACGTAACACTATTCGTAAAAGAACTGCTCAGTTGCTAGGACACAATTTTATGAGGTAGCTTAACACGGTAGAGGAAACAACTACAGCACAGTTTCAAACGTACAGTCTCTTTAAATTCACAATCCACAAACGAAATACAAATGCACAGCTCTACAGACTGATAAAAACGAAATTAAGCTTTTGTTCACGCGCAAAGTCCAAGTCCACGGATAAGGCTTTCAACACTAACACTTTCGGACAGAGTGACGAACCGTATAGTGATGTGCTTGCTTGCATACACACACTGAGTGACACACACTCACCGCATACTGCACACTGCTTTACTCAAGGCTAGCGACTGCCTTTTATTGCCGAAGTGCCTTGGTAACGCGAGCTTGCATGTTGTCTCCCACAATACCTGCGCGTTCGGCACTCGTTTTGAATGCATACAGCCGGGTGTTAGTGAGTTCCTCTCAAGAAATGTATGAACGTGAATGCTCACAGGACATTCCCGTTTCAGTATCAATACTAAAAAACTCTTCCCCATTATCCATAATAAGTAGAGCCCTGCACGGATATACAAAATAATATCTGCATCCGCACTTCATCTGCACCTGCATCCGTGAATGGTTATCCACATTCGTAAAATGGTTATCCACAGATATTTTAAATATTTAACTATGGTATATTACATCCAAGATATTCAAACAGATAGATCTGTTAACATAATACAATTGGCCTGACACCTGGCACCAGAACCTGTACAGTCACAGGTTCATGAGGGACTTTCTCTTGCGACAACTACCGTCATATTGACCTTTGTTGCTTACTTCCATTAATGAGGACACGAGCCAGTTAGGCTTAGGTCAGATTTTCGGCTTTATGGTCTCAGTGCTCTTTATATATCACTATTCTCCCATACCAGTGTCACGGGTCACCTAACCACAAGCAAAAACAAGAGTATACCTGAGTGAAAATCAATAAAATTATCTGCATTGCCATACAGTTTGTATCCATCAAGGCACTAACTTTGTGAATATCCGTGGATATCTGCATACGTTCAGGGTTCTAATAATAACCTAAAGACACATAGTGGCCTAAGCAAACTTGAGATCCAAGATTTCATGAAGGTCTTAAAATTAGTGGTTAACAACAATTACTTCACATTTGAAAAATGCATACCGAGCTTGATAGCTGCAGTTGCTTAAGTGCGGCCAGTGCCCAGTATTCGGGAGAGAGTGGGTCCAAACTCCACTGTCGGCGGCCTTGAAGATGGTTTTCCATGGTTTCCCATTTTCACACCAGGCAAATGCTGGGGCTGTACCTTAATTAAGGCCACGACCACTTTCTTTCCATTCCTAGCCCTTTCCTGTCCCATCATCGCCTTAAGACCTATCTGTGCCGGTGCAACGTAAAGCAAGTTGAAAGAAAAAAAGTAATAATAATAATAAGTGCATATATCAGCAAGATGGATTGGCTATGGGGTCACTGGCCTCAGTGATTTTAGTGGAGATATATTGTACCCTACAGGGCACATCAACACTGCAGGATCATACTTACCTGCTCACCTGTTCTTACATATGGGCACCAGCTCAGCTGCAGTCGGCAGAAATGGTCGACAACTGGGTTCTTATGACGAGAGGATCATGGGGAACTCAATACAATTACATTAAACTACAAAATGAGGAACACTTGCGCTGCGATCAGAATTTTTGAGCATAAGTTTGTATTCACAACTCAAATTGTTTACAATGATTGCACCTGGAGTGCCCAAATAAATGCCCCAAAGGCTCACATCTACAGTTTAAAAGGAAAACAAAGAAAATACAATCTGAATGATGACGTTATGCTGAAGTTTGTCGATCTGTGAACCAAGAAAGAACGGATGTGTCCCCCACATGGAAACAGCATCACTATGCCTACGGCATAAAATGACATGATGGTAGAATTAAGGATATCCGCAGAAATTAGCGCTATTATGAAGGTTTCCTCCCATATCGGGATATTTATATACACAAAAATAGCAGCACAATAAGTATAAGAGTAATCTCAGGTAACCTACTCTACCGCCCTATATTACATATTTACATGGACGTGAACCCACGTCCACCAAGCAGAACTTTGTGTGAAGAGATGGGCTCTTGTAACAACTACATTGCGCAGGATACCTTAAGAGTAATACGCAACCACAAGAAAGCAGAAACAACAAAAAAGAAAGGAAAGGAGGTAAACATTCAAATGAATGAAGCAATAGTGTCTTCAAAAAGCTTCTCTGCCAAAGGAAAAGATGACCTTCCCCCGGGCAATACAAAGATGGCTGTGCCAACCCCCTCGCAGTGAGCAGACCGGACGTTAACCTCTACTGTCCCGGCAGAGCCTTGCCCATACCACAAAAAAATGTAAACAAACTACTGCCAGACTCCGTACCCTACATCTTGCGCTCTCACAGCTCCCTTTACAAAGGGCTATTATGCTTCTTCGCATAGCGCAGCAAATGGCCACAAAATGAGTGGAGAAAAATAAATCTCCCTCTACGTATCAGGCTTTATTAACAGGCCACATGAGCTGCAATTATATCATATGAACTGTTCTACCATACTATCCCATAAAATCATTACCGTCAATACATACGATGGGTTCACAGTAACCTTGGGGGTCAGAGGTTCAAGCCCATGTTTGGCAGAGTCGCACAGAGTCAAATAACATCAATGTCTCCACCTGCGTTACAGATCACGTTCATCTAAGTTACATAAATAGAGCCAAGCACATGATCAAAATACAATCAGCATGCACACCTAACCTCACGCAGATATGTCTGCCCTTCCCCATAAGATGAAAGGATGATTATTCAAGTACCCTAATCACACAAGAGAAAAGAAAACGTATCCAACGACCGACACAAAGACATATCCCGTCTACCACTCTCAAGCAACTTATATCCGCATGGCACATTACATCTTGCCGTGTTATCAAGATTACATCATTGTCTGCTTTACATAAAGAGGAGAAACAAATCTATCTACCCTTACCCTTTAGATATATCAAAACAATCTTAATATGCAGCCTGATGGGCCACAATCAAATCCTATATTAATATTTACAAGTTTAATTCTACTATCTCTGCATGACTCCCTAACTCTATTACATGTCTAGAAAATCATGGTCCACTTATCTCGTTATAATGACCTCCTCTTCTCCCCCTCTGGGTAGGCTATAGTGATTTAGCCCATCATGGTGGAGGTCTCGTCCAGGGTCGATTCTTGGAGTCCGGTCTCCCCGTCCCGCTGGTCCATGGGGCTGTCTTCTTCTTGAGGGATGCCTCGTTCAAGGTAGCGTCTTCGAAGCTACGTTCTGAAGTTCTTGCACCTCACTTCCCTTGGAATACGTCTCAACCTCTTACTACAATGAAATGTTCACTTTAAACACAACGCATCATTCTGGACTTTCATTTATGTTGAGTTAGCATACAGCTCTAACACTTTGCAATATCACAACTCCTTGTCCTCAATTCTTGTATAACTGAATACTCACTAACTTGTGCACTATGCCATAAACTATTTTCAGCCCTAGAAAACTATCTACTCAGTTATTGTGTTTTCATGCCCGCTTAATTCGGATTCACAAGTCTATCCGAGGATGGATATAGACCTCCTTAGCCTATTGTCCACACTTCCTCGGCACCTCGGGAGCTTCGCCCCTACCGCCATTTATCGGAGTCTATAAGTACGGCGTTCCTTTGTTGCCGATACAATTAGCCACATGCAACCTCACTGATAGGTATCTGAACATTGTCACATCTATTAATCTACCACCTGTAACTCTGTAGATCACCGATTCACTGGATCAAAGTTACCACACTGCAATAACTACTGACTGTCTTTGTTCTGAACAAAAGGTTTCTGGCGCAATCTAGGCAGACGTGCGACGCATACTGGCAGCAATATGATCGTCGACTGGATGCCCCTTTCCACAACTCTCAGCTCTTATAGGAGGCAACATGCCAAAATACGCCCGGGAATCCACCGAGAAACATCTTGAGTCTGGAATGCGGCCACTCCAGATCTTCCCACGGTGGTTCTGCTTGCTGCGTGTTTATTGATCTAATTATATATTAATAAACCTTGAGGTATCTATGGCTTCGTAAAATTCTGGCAATCATTTCCATCTTTTTATTTCCCTGAGAAACCTTCAATTATACAAATTAGGGCTCAATTCCCGTAGTGTGATGACCCTGTCTGCTCTCGCTTAAGATTCTGTTAGGTTGGCGCTGGGACTTCCCATAACAAAATCTCATCTCTCTTTCTCTCTTCCACATATATTACTTCTCACTCGTACACAACCACACTCTGCCTGGGGAATTACCTTCTCGATTCCCGCGCTCTGTATAGCATCACGCCCTCACAAGCAGCGCCCTACTGCGCAATATTTTTACTGCGTTAAATATCCATTCTCATGATTAAATAGAATGGTACAATATATAGACTCCCTAGAACATACGGCAATTAACTACATTTTCTCAAATATACTATTTTTTAGTCCAGATATGTTGACGATACTTTGGATATTCTAGATGACAGAACGGTAAATGCAACTACCGCCCTTAATAACTTAAACAGTATAGATCCCCATATAAAATTCATTTTGGAGTCTGAATCTAATAAATCAATAAACTTTTTATACCTTACAATAAATAGACTACCTTCCTCACTAGAATACAAAATTTATATAAAACCTACGCAAACAGCAACAACCATCAGAAAGGACTCTACACATCTGCATACACATAAGTGCGCCACCTATTACAGTATGGTAGACCGAGCGTTAAAAATACTGTTATCTAAAGAAAACCTAGAGAAAGGATTGAACACTATTCGTTTCAATGCCAAATATAACAGATACAACTCCTCATTCATAGAACAAATTATTAACAAATGCAAACATCGACCAAAGTCAACATTAACAAAAGAAAGATCAAACCCTGCCATATATTCCACCTTCACCTTTAACGAAAACATACAGTATAGTAAATGTCTTCTAGAAACACAACACCAAAATTTCATACAGAACTAATAGAAATGCAAAAATAGTGCATAATTCCAAGACAGTAAACAAATCCAGGCATCTATCGCTTTAAATGCAATAACTGTTTTTCTTCATATATTGGGCAGACCAGAAGAAGTTTTAAAATCAGATATTTGGAGCACGTCAATGCCATCAAGTACAACAGGTTCTCGGCAATAGGCCAACACATTCATGACTCAAAACATAGTTTCAGCACTATAGATCAGGACTTAGAAATTCTTAAGAATATAAACAAAAGCCCCTTACTCGATGTTACAGAAAACTGTTTTATTCACCTGGACCAATTTTTCAACCCCAATCTAAACCTTAATGAAATTTCAAGAAACCTAACATCCTTTTCGACTTTTTAATCCAAGTCTTTAAAGGCATTAAATTCATGCATAAGCGATCAATCTTTCATGCTTTGCGCAATACTGTCTCGCACTGCACGCCACCACCACATCATCCCCCTGACCTGCCTTAAACACCTCCCTCTCACCCCTTATCTTTCCCCTTCCCCCCTCCTCTCCCACATACCTGACTTACCCATGCCTACACACGGTCAGTCCACATCTCCTCTTTTCATAACAAACAACAAGTACGCTGAACAAGATGAGTCCCATATTCCTTTACACACAGTCACAAATTTTTCTTGCCCCATTTTAAGTAACTTATTCATCTACTTGGTTTTCTTTCTTCTGTTTAGGCTTCACTATCCACATTGAACTGAGACAATTTTATTCCAACTAAGACCATATTCAATCCACTACTTATTATGTGCTGGTCATAAATAAGTAATTATTAGAAGACCTTGTTAATCATATAGACTACTGAACTTTGACCTATATCTCTACCAATATCAACAGAGAAATGGACTTTAATCTTACTTCAACATTTTAATATGTACATCAAGATTTTAAACTCACATATCATCAACCCAATATTGAAAGTGTAACATCATCAGCAGTTTCACAATCACAAGAGACTATTACGCCTGTAATGCGTTGCAAAACACCACCATATATTTTACCTACCTTTCATTTTTAAGTGTGAAATTGTTATTATATGTATTCTGTATCATATTGTATGTGTATTGTTAATGGTAATATAATATGTTACTTGCCAGCTAACCCTTCTCCTTCCCATTCTGGACTTGGGACCGGACAATGATGGTTACTTGAAAATATACATCTTCTCAAAAGCACTAGGAAGGATCACTGTAGCACAAAACACAAGCAAAATTTGCTTGTAGTATGCAAATTGCATTCTTGTATGTCTTGCTTTCATATTTTGACAGTTGTCTGATTTCAGCAGCAGTGGTGCATGTTGTACATTTTTTTAAATTTATTTATTTATTAATTCACAGCATGTTCCATTACATCAGAAGTAATACTGCATGCTCAGTATAAAACTTCAAAATATTGTTTACATAAATAAACTTACATAATTACCATTATTACTCTATGGTGATTAATTATCATGCATAATTAATTCTGCCATTTTAATTAACATTAAAAGTTCTCCTATATCCATTATTTACGTACAATAGCATTTAATAATCTGATCTACTACTGTCTAAATCTGTGCATCTGTTCTTTTGGATGATCCTTTTTCTTCACATGTGTGAAGACAAAATCTTTTCAGCCTCTGCTGGAGGTCTGTGGGCATTCCAACAGTTTTCATATTTCATCAGGTAATTTCTTCAATCACCAGTACCTGGGACAGTTATTTCAGGAATAGTAATCTCTGAATTGGTTCTAATCCATTACTGAGATAGGTAACCTGGGTGTTGATACCACTTATATTCAGCGTTATGAAAAATATGACCATTGGCCATTAATTCATGATTGTAGCAGACATTTTGTCTGCAGTATCAACTCCTTTTCTATTAAATTATAGAAGGTAATTTTGTTTGGTTTGTGTTTCTCTCCAGAATCAGGATTGACTGATTTATCATTATGAAGTGTGGGCACAAAAATGACATTTCTATATTGTCTTGGGATGTTTAAAAAAAACATTGTAGCATATTGTTATCTACCTTTGTTAGCAACAAACTGCAGTGACAGCTGTCTTTTATTTTTCTTCCGAGTACCCACAAGGAACAGATTTTTCTCTTTTAGTTCCTCGACAAGATCCAGGTCACTGAAACAGTTATCCATAGTTATATTATGGCCAGAACCAAATAAGGGCTCAGCCAGTCGTTTAACTACTGTACTTCAGGTGGCTTGTTGCTAATAATGAAAGGTCCTTGAGATCCATGGTAAATTTTCAAATTATAAGAGTAAAACATTCTTGAATCCACAAGAGCATACATTTTTATTCTATAGTTGTTTGGTTTTGACAATATATACTACGAAAAGGGCCACTTCCACTGGAAGCATTTTGTCAATTGTGTTTTCCAATAAAAATTTTAAAATTCCAGCTAACTCATTCTTGTTTGCCAGCGTTTTGCCCTAGTGTGCCAATTTGGGCTCATCAGTTGGTAACTAGCACACCGTGGTTGGTGCATATAATGGAGGCTGCTGTGTAGGCTACTTGGAGCCACAGGCAGTGCCAATGCATTATGAGATTCTTGGTCTCTATTACAAAATTGATGCCTGCTACACCATCAAATGATGTAAATCTTGATTCCAATAGAGAAGCTGAAATTTTCTTGCCTTAAAAAAAAAATCATAATTTGGAACAAACATCTCAGGTTAACCATGGGAATTAAGAGCTACATCAATTGTGTTTTCCCCAAGACAGTAACTGCTCTGGCAGTTGTACACAAAAGTGAAAATATCATGAACTGGAACAAGCCGATCTTTTGCTTTTCTTGCTACTCTAGCATCACAGTGATCAAAACACAGGCATTCTATTGAAGTTTTAAACTTTTAATACTCATTACAAGGCCAATTTTTTTTATTTCATCACTGTTACTCTCCTAGAGTTCCTCGAGACTGTCTGTTTCTTCTGTAGGCTCCTGCTAGGTACAGTAATTGGATGAAAACCCACTATTTCTTCTCCAAAATCCTCATTCAAGAAGTCATCATCATTATCATCATTTTCTAAATAATTTGTTATTTCAAAAAAATGCACAGGATTGGTCAGATTGTATGCTTTTTAAAATATTTTACTTCTTTGATCTTTCCTGAACCCCTGTTGTTCTTCCTCAAGCAAGGGTTCCACTATCTTCTTAAGTCTCATTTCAGTTATCTTTTCCAACAGCTTCAGGGTGTGTAACAACAGCATTATGCCCCTATTGTTTCCACATTTCTGTCTATTTTCATTTTGAAATAGTGGAATGATTCCTTTCCTCCAGTCTTCTGGGATCTTGTTAAATGACACCGGTTTTGAGACATGCTGGCTGCACAGTGCATTTTTAACATTGCTTTTGTTGTAGGGTCCCAGTATAAACCGTCAAACACTTTTGAAGAAATGAAGTGTTTGGAAATGCCATTTTAGAATTAAGCATATCATCAAAAGTATTGTTTTATTATTGGTTGTTAGATGATCTCATGAACAGAAATGGCTGAGAAAGTGATGGATACATCTAATAACTGGTGATTGACCCAGTTGCTCAAACACTACATTACTTAACATATGTATAGCTGCTAAAAGTTTCATCATTTACTGGAAGATTAGGAAGTGCAATCTATTCATCCGTACTGTGATCTTGAGGACAGCTTTTTATTTTTATGTTGCATGATAACTTCCGTGGCATTTAGCTGCAGCATACTGTACACCACTGTGTGCCTATTTCTTGCATTATTCATCAGATAAATGTTAAGTTTAAAAACTCCTTAATATTTTCATCACAGTACATTTCACAAAATAGTAAATAGAAGACACTCTGATGACAGAAAACTTAAGCATAATCATGACAAGAAAATATTTTTTATTCCCCAAATTTGCATTTCAAAATTAAGGTTGGGGAAAATTAAGTGAGGGGAAAACAGTATTTTCAGATATTTCCCCAGTTTTCTCCTCTTCCAGCTTCAGTACTTTTATTTATTTCTCTTGATTTTGTCCACTGAACTGATTGACATTGTAAAGCAGTCTGATGCAAGCTCTTGGCCTATAGATTTGCAGAGTGTCTTCAAAAGCGTAAAAAATTCTTGCCATATATTTTTAAATTATTAAAGAAAAATGCAGCATTCTGATTCCCTACAGCACTCACCAGTATTTCCAAGGCCGCCTGAACCGTGAGAGCACTGAACAAGAGGCACGATAGGGGAGGTGGAAGGGAATAGGCATGTACACGCAGCCAGACGTCTTTCTTGAATAGGGCACATTTTATTGAAAATTAAATTTCAAGGCAGCTGCCAATAATATGGGATAAAGCTCCAATGCAAATAGTCATTCTTTTATGTGTGTGAATTGTCTTCTAAAATATATCATAGGTAATGACATTCCATTCCTTCTGGTGGGAAGATTATGGTTCTAGGAGAAGACTTCAGAAAGGTTTTGCCTGTTTTGCCACATGCTTATCGCCAAACAATTGTTTATTAATTATTGTATTAAATACTCTCCTCTTCGACCCTTCTTCAAACCATGTCGCTTACATAAAAATATGCAATCAAAACCAATTTAAAAAAATGGAAATCGCTGGTGATGGCTGAAATATTATTGAACTACCAGCAAAACTTTTAGCACATGATTGAACTACCAGATAGAATTTTAGCACATGGCGATATCGTGATTGAAATCTATAGCAAAATGTTCACTTCTGTGAAAAATGTCATCATTTTCTTGAAAATTGCCACTCTGAATTAATTTGGAAGTCATAGTTCAAAACCATTCACTACTTTGATTTCCTGCATAATTCTTGAATTCCGTGGAATTAATAGTTTGCCTCCACATATATTGAAGTCATAGTTACACTCCCTAGAAATTGGAACATTTCTCAAAGGGTCCAAAAAAGTACCAGATTAGGGCCTAATTCTAAGAGGTATGCATGAAAACTGTTTAGATTTGGAAATAATAAGTGGAGATAAAGCTGGACAGAGAGCTCTAATCCCTCAAATTGACTTAACAATATCCGATAAAACACTTCCATTTTCTTTCAAGAGGCTTCAATTTCTAATTTGCTTGGCCTCATGTATCATGATCAATAAACTTCAAGGGACGTGAAGGTCACTATTTACCTCAGCCAGTTTTCAGCCAGGCCAGTTAAAATGTTGCAGTGTCAAGACAGCGATATTTTAAGGTTGTAATAGTGCCAAAAAGTAATTGTACAAAGAATGCACCGAGCAAGTGGTTGGGGTCACATAGCTATCAGCTTGCATTCAGGAGATAGTGGGTTTGAACCCCACTATCGACAGCCCTGAAGATGGTTTTCCTTAGTTTCCCATTTTCACACCAGGTTGTACCTTAATTAAGGCCACGGTCGTTTCCTTCCCCATTCTAGCCATTTCCTATCCCATCATCGCCGCAAGACCTACTGGGGTCGGTGAGTCGTAAAGAAAATTGTAAAAAAAAATTGAGTATAAGGAATGTTGTGGTGGTGGTGGTGATTATTATTTTATGAGGAAGTACAGGTAGGCAACCATCCTCTATATACTTTGTAACACTAATTAGAGCAAAAAAGTGGAAGGGATCCGACACTTCAAAAAATGAACATATCGGTCAAGGAACGACAAAGGCCATGAAGGGCGTGAAAATGAAAGACTCCCTACCCCTCGAATGGTCTAATAGCATCGGGGTTGGAAAAGGACAAGAGTTGTCCAAGGGAGGTCGGATAGGATAGATGAAAGTGAGGAGCCTGGCACAAGCAAGTGGAAGCAATGCTAGGACTCAGCTAAGGGCCCCATGGTCGCCAATGCACGCCCCTTTTAGTCACCATATTATGACAGGTGGGAGATACTGTGGGTGTTTTTCTACCACGCCACCCACAGGGAGAAGAAGAAATGTCCTATACAGTAGAAGCCCGCTTAACCGAAACCTGGCTTAACCAAAATGCTCTGGCAAAGTTGTATTTTAATATTTTGTTTTTACCCTCTCGTTCTTAGCCATTGATATTAGTAATTCTCTTGCTATATGTGCTGAGAGCTACTAGGTGAACCCTATTTTTATATTATGACTTAGGCCACAATACACGTGTAGCATAAAACAAAACAGTTTCTTACCCTCTAGTTCGTTCCATGATATATTTTTTCTTGAACAAGCAGTAATTATTATTACTGCATTATTCGTCATGAAGATTATGCAGATGACACCTACCTTGACAATAGCAGTTCTGAGAATCGTGTTAACATTGGATGATGGATTTAATGCAGTGGAGGTAAGATTGATTTCAAATTTTTATTAAAATACAGTACCACACGCTTGAATTACAGTACTGCAATAAAATTATTGTATACAGTATTCAGTTCAATAGTAACAAAAAATGTTTCATTATTTCAGATCGCTTTGCGCTTTGTTGAACAAAGCAATGAATCTATATGAGTTGATGTATTGTTGATTAAGCAGTGGCGTGACATAGCTGAACAACAGTGCTGCACCAAGAAAAACACTGATTTTATACAATCAGTGACATTATGTAAACATTATAATGTTAATATACGGTATGCACCTTTGCTTAACAGAGTTTATGTATTTTTATTTTGACATTTAACTTCCAAAAATATTTACCATGTGTCATCCGAAAAAACGCATCAACTGAAGTTTTGGATAAACGGGGTTCTACTGTATAAGGAAATCCTTCAATAAATATTTACCCCATTGACCATCATGTCTTGACGGGTTTCAGCTAGTAATAATTTAAGACATGAGACCAAAAAGATGCAAGTGCTTACACAAGGAATGCTGGAACTCCCTACATGAGTGGGAGCGATTCCGGACCATGTCCACTTTTCAAGAGAACCAAATCCAAAAGACATCTCGCTACAGCGTGTCCCCAACAGGAGCAGGAGAGGGTTGGGAAGCAGGAAAATAGCTCATCAAAACTGCATACCCAATAAAAGTGCAGGATTGACCTCTCGGAAGACTATTAACCAATAATATTTTGTTTTATTTTGACCAATTAAATTTATGTTCTTTTCTTGCTGACACCAAGTTAATTTAAGAATTTCTAGAAACATCCCAATCTGATGCAACAGGATGCGACTTGCGTTGAAAATGGCATGTGTACCACACTGTACTCAAAAAGTTTCCATGAAGTCTTGAAGATGAAAAATTAAATGAATAAATGATCAGAATTTTAAAATTTAGAATAAACCATTTTCCAACTGTCACAATGATGATGATGAATTTTGAGTTGGAGCTTTAGCTGTCAGGTGTTGCAGTTCGAATGTGTGATCCCAATGCAGAAGTAAATGCATAGGTTCTCTTTGCTGAGTGATGACAAAATGTAGGAATTCCAGTGATAGAAGAAAAAATATAAGATACTTTAGTATTAATTTGCAACTTTGTTGTAAGATTAGATTTAAGTGATGTGCCAAACAGTGTACAAATACTGTTCTTTTTTAGAGTCCATTTAAATGGCCAAACATCATGCTTGCACCATCATAACTCTGTCGTACTAATTTGTACCTGTAGCCAAATGGTCCCAAGAGTTATCCAATAGAGCAATCAAAGTTTCTGATGGTCTGTTGGCACTTAAATCATAGAAACCTAACAAATGCTCCATTACAGCTCCATCAGCATTAATCAACCTCACTATTACAGAACACTGAGACATCTGTGTGATATCTGTCATATCATATACCTGAACAGAAAAAATTGCACGGATTCCAGTTCAGTTTTTAGAAAATCATTGATGTAGTCTGAAATGCATTCATTTATATATTTTTTGATTCATCACCGAACACACATTTTATTTCTACAGGACTCCTTGATACCAGCAACGTAAACACCTTAATATTGTTGTTTCATCGCAACCATGAAATGCTAATTCTTACTTACTTAATTATTATTACTTATTATTACAATCACTAACTGTAGGAAAAATTCTCTTAAAATGTACATTTTCATTGAACTGTACAGTATATAGTCTAGCATTTCCCTACAGGGGATCTGAAATTGTTTAGTTTATTTTCTGGGTTGAACAGTGTTGTTGTTTTCTGTACATTACATACAGAAAATAAACTAAATAATTCTACACACCGTGGAAGCTTCACCTCTAGGATCTGAAATTGTGTTTTGATTTCTTTTTAAAATTTTGAAAAGGGAAGTTTTGGAAAGGGATTGGAAGTAAGACACTTCGTGGAGGTTATAAATTATACTGGAGTGGACAGGAGAAGGTAGCGAAAAATGGTGTTGGATTCTTAATTAACAAAGGGACTGATGCTACAGCTGAAGTTATCTGCAAAAGTGATAGAATCATTAAAATGTTCATGAAACTGGAGAACACTAAGTACACCATCATACAAGTGTATGCCCCACAGACAGGCTGCAGTGAGGAAGACAAAGATAAATTTTGGCAAGACCTGGAAGATACAGTTAATGAGGAAAATGTTATTGGAGATCTAAATGCGCAAGTTGGGGTAGACAGACTTGGGTACGAGAACATCATTGGTCCACATGGATTTGGACAAAGGAACCCACAAGGAGAACAACTATTAGATCTGTGCAGAAGAAATGATCATATAATCAAAAATACATTCTTTAAAAAAAGAGACAGTCACAGAATAACAAGGTACAGTTGGGATGGCCAGTATAGAACATTGATTGACTACGTAATCACAAATAAAGATGGTGGCAGGTACATCACAGATGTAAAGGTCATCCCTAGTGAAAGCATGGACAGCGACCACAGATTGTTGGTAGTAGACTTCAAACATAAGACAAATGAAACGCAGAAACTTATTACGAAAAAACCAAGGATTAAAACTTGGAAGTTGCAAGAAGTCCAAATAAAGGAAGAATACAAACTAAGGATTCAACAGAGTTTGCCGAAGTGTGAAGTAACCAGCATTAATGAAGAATGGAAGGCCTTCAAAGACACCTTTGTGGGAGAAGCCAAAAACCTATGTGGAGTTACAAGTTCTATCAAAAGAAAAAAAGGAGACACCATGGTGGAATGATAGAGTGAAAACAGCGGTGAAAGAAAGAAACCAAATAAAGAAGGCACTGGATAAGGAAAAACAAAAATAGGGACAAGAACGAAATGAACAAGAAATACAAAGACTTCAAGGAGTATACAGGAACAAGAAACTTGCTGTAAAGAACATTGTAAGGGAAGAAAAAGAGAAGAAATGGAATGAGTTTGCAGACGAACTGGAAGAGGACAGTAGAGGAAATATGAAATTGCTATACAGAGTAGTGAAAAACAAGCGAAGGGATCAAGAGACCATAAAAGCAATAGAACGTGATGATAGAACTCTGGCACAAGAAGAGGGAGAAATTAAACAAGAACTCAAGATCTATTTCGAAAAGCTGCTGAATGGAGATACAGAAAACATAACAACGGATAGAGGAGAGCCAAGTCAAGGAACCACAACTGAACCACCAATTACGTGGCTTGAGGTTGAAAATACGCTCAAGAGCATGAAGAAAGGAAAGGCAGTGGGCATAGATGAACCAAGTGCAGATATGCTTAAAGCAGCAGGAATTCCAGGAATCCAATAGTTCTACAGACTGCTCAACAAGATACAGTATGGGAGGAAAATACTATTCCTGAGGACTGGAAGATGGGCATCATTGTACCTTTGTTCAAGAAAGGAAGCCGACGAAAATGTACTAATTACCGTGGTATCACACTACTGTCTCATGTTCTGAAAATATTGGAAAAAATAATAGAGACCAGAATCAGAGATATTGTTGAACCAACTTTGGAAGAAGAGCAGTATTGTTTCAGACCAGGAAGGTCAACTACAGACCTTATATTTGCAATTAGGATGCTAATGGAAAAATACTGGGAGAAGAACAAGCCTTTATTTCTAATATTTTTGGACATTGAGAAAGCATACGATAGTGTACCAAGGGAAAGAATTTGGCAATGCATGAAAGAACTTCAAATGCGAGACAGCCTCATAGACAAAGTGAAAATGTTGTATAGTGGGAACAGAAGCTGTATTCAAGTAGGATGTGGTTTGTCGGACTGGTTTGAAACAAAGAGAGGAATGCAGCAGGGCAGCTCATTGTCACCACTTCTATTTATTATTGTAATGGATGTAGTAATGAAATCTATTAAACGGAAAGAACATGGAGATATCAAAGCCTTCACATTTGCAGATGATGTTGCGATCTGGAGTGACTCAGAAGAGGAATTGGGAGAGAGAATACAAAGCTGGAATGAGGAGTTTAAGAAATATGGTTTAAACATCAGCAAGACCAAGACGGTGGTGATGAAAGTGTGTGGGGAAGGAGCAGAACCAATAGTCATGTTAAATGAAGCTCAACTGGACAGTGTTCCAGTTTTCAAATACTTGGATAGCGTTATATCAAATGACAACCTAACAAAACATGAGGTGAACAATCAAATCAATAAGGCAACACAATTTTACCACCAGGTAAGACACCTGCTGTGGGATGAGCAAATACCCATGAAAACAAAAATGACATTGTACAAGTCCTATTATACACCAATTCTTACATACAGTCTTGAAATCACAACACTGGCCAATAGAGATAATTCCAAACTTCAGGCAGCTGAAATGAAATTCCTACGCACTATGATCCAGAAAACCAGGAAAGACAAGATTAGGAATGAGAAAATTAGAGAAGAATTAGGAATAAATGATTCTCTCCTGAATAAGATTCAGATATCAAGACTGAAGTGGTTTGGTCACATGAAGAGGATGCCAGTAAATAGAACTGCAAGGAAGGAATTTGACAGAAAGGTAGAAGGAAGATGATCCGTGGGAAGGCCACGAAGGAAATGGATAGATTTAGTTAAGAGCGATGTACTGCTGAGAGGTCATGACTGGGACAAGTTGGTGGAGGAAGAATGGTACAAGGACAGGATGAGATGGAGGAGGCTCATATACCACACCCGGGAAACTGGAGATGGTTTAGGATGATGATGATGATGACCTGGTACTTTAAATGCTCTACCAAATATGAGTGTTTGTGTAATGGTCGTGTTATATTCAACAACCAAAAAATCTTTGTCTTTTCCAAATATTTCTTTTATTACTAAAAAGCAAGCATGGCCAACAAAACAATTCCTTCAGAGATGAAAAGGAGCACAACCATGGGAATTCCTTAAATCACAACCATCTGAAATTAAAACCGTAATATAGTTCACTTTTTATTTTATATTTGTAGAGATTCAGTAGCTCACACACAGTTTAAAACTTCCTTCATCTTACCAATGTAAAATGGTGTTTCTAATAAAACACACACTGTATCATAAATAGGATTCATATTTCAAATAGCACAGCATTAATAAAGAAGGAAGTGCTCCACACTGGAAGAAGAAACATAAATCTTTCTCACTACTTCACTACATGTCACTCTGCAGGACAAACTGTAGCGGGTGACATGGTTGTCATAGCAAACATTGAGCTAAGCTCCATCTACAGAGGTTGAGCAGCATGAAAAGAAGACTTACTTCACCTCTCCATGGTCAGAATCACACAGTGCTTACTGCCAGATCAGTAAGGAGTTCCATGCTGTACAAATATATGTTCCTATTAAAACCTTCTTCTTAGGACACCATCTGCCCACAAAGGTTGGCAATCAAATTTTATGATTACTTGCTAAACAGTAGCTCAGAAGATTTTAATAGAAGTTCGTCCATACCAGTGGCACAAGTCTTTCAGCCAGGATTTTCTCTGTCTCCCCACAGATTGTCGTCCTTCAATTCCCCTCTCATGATGTGCCCAGTGTACAGGAGCTTTCGCTCCTTGCTGGTTGTTATAAGCTTCTTTTTCTTTTTTTTCTTATTTAATAAGTTCTCTTCCTTTCTACCCAGGATATTCGAAGCATTGTTCTGTACTGACATTATGAAAGCTCCAATTTGCCTCTTCAGCAAAGGGCTGAGCCTCCAGTATTTAAAACCATACAGAAAGACAGGGAAAACATTGCATCGCAACATCCAAACTTAGAGCAGAAGGTATTGTACTCTTGAACAGATTTTTGGATTGCCAGTTATGGGTAAGATTTCATCACATGATTGGCTCAGTGGCTTAGCTGATGGTGCTCTTCACTGGAAAGAATGAGTTTCAAATTCCAGTCGATCTTGGGTTGATGATTATGATTATTGTTGTTTAAAGGGGCCTAACATCGGCCCCTAATGGTACAAAATGAGACGAAATGAAATGAAAAATTAAAAGCACAAAATCCTCCACTGACCAGAATTTGATGGTGATGATGATAATGATGCTTGTTGTTTAAAGGGGCCTAACATCTAGGTCATCGGCCCCTAATGGTACGAAATGAGACAAAATGAAATTACAAATTTAAAGTCCAAAATCCTCCACTGAGGGTGGATGATGGACGGACGGATTGCCATCATGAAACAAAACACTACTATGAAAGCATAAGAAGAGACTGCAGCAAATTCATATAAACTACCAACCCAACAAAACCAATTCACATACCTGACTTCAACCACATGGCTAATACGACTTCCACACAAAACTCATCAAAACAACTCAACTCTCACTCACAAGACTGCCTCTTTATATATTGGTAGCAAAAGATCTTAGAGGTCTACGCTAATTAGGAACTAATATTTAGAGATTTATTGCGTGGCCAGGCTTCTAGAAGGATATACATAACATGTTTTTCTCATAAATTCGAGATCTCCAATAGCCTAGCTACAATGTATAAAAGTTTCTACAACTATCTAGTGCCAAAGATACATTGTTCTGGATATTACAGTGTGTCGCACAATGTTACCTTGGATTATACATCATATATACAGGTAATTCAGGTAATAAATTATATACCATTAGTTACATGTTCTTACATTAAATAAACTCATATTAATATATATACAGCGCATGTTCCATGACATAACCTCACAAATAATACGATCATCTGTGCATAACTACGTAAATAATAATACTAATAAATGTATGTAAAAACTTCATAGCCATACCTCACAAGTCATAATAATAATAATAAGAAGAAGAAGAAGAAGAAGAAGAATATTGTTTCCAAGTTATATTAATTTATTACACTTGCGTCAATTTTCATCTCAAAAATCACATGGAGTCAGGAAGGGCATCTGGTCTTAAACCCCCGACCAAAACCAGAATGAGCCGGGATAAGCTAAAGAAAGAAAGAAAAATTCCAATACATCTGAGGATCAGTGGTAGAGTTTCAACCTTCAGATCCCAAGATCACAGTTTCAAACCTAGCAAGGGCCGTCGGATTGTTAAAGAGTGGAAGAAAGACCACTTGGCATTCCATGACATACAACGTTGGCATGTAAGAAATTTCTGGTGACACATGCAGAGTTTACCCAACAACATAAATGTAAGAAACCGTAGCTGTAGGTCGCCAGATTGCTTTACTTTCTGGCACAGTCTTCAATATGGTAGCAAGGCTGTATGATTAAAAATGAAAACATTTTGGAAAATAATCACAGACCATCTGTGTAATAGCAGATGTGGGAATGAGTAACAGTTCATGTCATAAGATGCAACGTGCATTGGATTACTGCAAAATTTATTCTAGCCTATAGTTGAACAGAACTAAGCATAAGCAGAAATAGGTCAAGACACCTTGGATTGGTCAAATGAGGAAGGTGAATAAACTCTGGTATATTCGTTTACGGGTATGACATTGAAACCTAATGACAATCACCGTAATGGGTTAGAAAGGCATCACTGAGACTTAGAAAAGCACAACAAACTTGCTCATAAGCGAAGATGATGTTGATCACTTTTTGATTAGAATGGTGGTCTTGTTTATAATCCTAGTAATAAACCATCCATAAACATAATATTTGGCAATAATGTGCCATTTGAGGGAGACGATAGGAAGATGTGCCTCAAATGTAAATTTATAAAATTTGGTTACTCCATTGTCAATATTCTTGCACATTCAACACCCCTATTAACCTGATCTGGGACTTACAGATTTCTTTCTCTTCCCTACATTTGTACACCTTCTTGAAAGGATGTAATTTCCTGATGTTAAGAGAAAGAAAATACATAGAAAATTTGCCATGGAGACTGTGAACCAACCCACAAATGCATTTCCAGAACACATTTTAACATTGCTAGAAGGTTGGGTACCAGTGGAGGCAATACTTCAAAAGGTACCGGTATAAATGTAGTTAAGTTGTATAATGAATGGCAAAGTTTGTTTTTGTTTTAGACTGACCTTATATGATCTGTCTAAATATGAGGGTAAATTTTGTCATCCATGTTGTTTGGGTCACCAATCCATAGACTGGTTTGATGCAGCCCTCCATGCCACCCAATCTTGTGCTAAATTTTTCATTTCTACATAACTACTACATCTACTCTAATTTGTTTGTCATATTCATACCTTGGTCTAACCCTGCTGTTTTTACCTCCTACACTTCCCTCATAAACTAAATGAACAAGTCCTGGGTGTCTTAAAATGTGTCCTATAATTCTGTCTCTTCTTCTGGTCATAATCCATCAAATCGTTCTCCTCTCACAAATTTGATTCAGTATCTCTTCATTCATGATTCGATATACCCATCTCACCTTCAGCATTCTTCTTTAACACCACATTCCAAAAGCTTCTATTCTCTTTCTTTCCGAGCTAGTTATCGTCCAGTGTCATCCATATGCACTGTACAAGAATATTGTCAATTTGTATATTATTTGAGGTTGGTGAGTTTTAATGAGTTTTTCATTTTTTTCTTTCCCATTAATGCGTTTATTTTCCTCACTGAGCAGCTGTTCCCTGAGAAGACAGCCAATTTATAACTGCATGCATTCCAAATACATCTTATGGAATGGGTGATATTTTAAGTAACTGATGGTGTGGTTCTTGAAAGTCTGCTTTTGTTCATGGTCAAGTTTATTAACAGTTTGTTAATTGTGACTATTTTTTTAATGGTCATTGCTGTATTTCATTGTCTATCTGACCAGCAATTTGGAAGAGATATGTAAATGATACATTTATGTCATGGAGTGAAAGTCTTGTGAACGGCAGAAGCGGCACCTTCCAAATTGCTCCATTATGGAGCCGAAGTCAAATGGATGTTCTGGTGAAGAATTACTACTACTACTAAAATGTTTTCATTCCTCCTCTGAAAGGGGAGGTGGGCCTCTTAGATGGTGATGCCGTCTTTCAGGCCGGGAGATTTGTTACAGTGAAGGAGATGCTCGGAGAAGTTGAGGGAGTTGGCGGCCGTGGGCTATACTATTTACTGTCCCGGCATTCGCCTTAGTGCAGGAGAATGGAAAACCATTCTCAGGACAGCCAACAGTCGGGGCCAGCCATAAGGTCCAACCCTGTCCTGTCTCCCGAATGCAGAAGCATGGAGCCACGGTAGAGCCGTGGCCACTTCTCCTCTGCTCAGTTGGCCGGCCAGAGTGCATAGAGTGCAGAGCTATTGGACCACGGACCAGCCGTAGTCACTTGACGGCCGAGGCCCACTCTGCATCTACCGACACTGGTGCTTATTGCAAACCTACTCTGAGAGAATTATTTGTCCTTCCACCAGACACAAAAGAGATCCTCACAATTATCACCGGAAGAACACAGTAATCAGTAATACTGAATTCCAGAAGGAACATCAATCAATCCTCACAGAGAGATATGTGAATTCATTCTCTAAATTCACATACCACAACATGAATGGGTACTTGTTTACTATAGAACAAATCAAAATATATTTTTTTAGCTTGAAGATGCCAAAAGAAGACTAAGCTGTAGCAGCTATTACATTGTGGTGTTGTTAGATACTCCATTTCCTTGTATTTCATTCACATTAAGTAGAACATAAGGAATATCTGTCTAAATTAACCAGACAAATCAACAATAGCTTAAGATGCTTTATTTTTGTGTGTTGGTGTCATATTCAAGGTTGTTTCAACTTCTTTCACAGTTACAAAGTCTAATCCATACAGATATGAAGATCAATGACGGAAATATGTAATATTCCTAATAATTTTAGCAGGGACACTGACTATAAGTGATTCCTGGCTGCCTTCCAATAAATATACAAAAAGGTAGTTCTTTCTCACTTCCTTGTTGTCTCTCCTGTGGGTGGGAGCAGTTGAATACATCCATGGTAACCCCTGCCTGTTGTAAGAAGTGACTAAAAGGGGACCCCAGCAGCTTGTGGGAGCATGGGTTGGTGACTACAGGGCTTCTGAGTTTGGCATTGCTTCCACTTATGCCAGGCTCCTCGTTTTCGTCTCTGTTGATCATTTCTTGTTTCTTTCTAACCCTAACAATATTGGGTTTACAAGGCGTAGGGAGTCTTTCTTTTTTCATGCCAATCATGGCCCTTCCCTATCTTTTTCCAATCCTTCATTCATCAATCCTTTCATTTTCACCCTTGATTAGTGCTATTAGGGGATAGTTGCCCAGTTGTATGCTTTTATTTTACTTTTTTTTTTTAATTTCTGTCCTTTACTCTGTAGTTTCATAGTCCAGAGCACATTCAGAACCAATGATCTGGAATATCTCCTGAGCATTAGTATATTCATTATTTTCAAACTGTAAAAGCAGCTTTTCAGATGTACAACCAATAACATTATTAATATTTTCATTATTCTTACAGTAATGTGGTAATATTTCTCCTTTTAAACTATCTCTTTATCATGTACATGTGGTAAATTTAATCCCTTCCAATAATACAGAATAATGTGGTAATTTTCTTCCAAGATTTCCTTTCCTCATCAGAACTTACGACTATGTCATGCTGTTCACCCTTTTGGGGATGGTTGTCTTGTACTGCTTCTTAAAACAATAATCACCACTAGTTAACCCTTTCCTCCTTTTCTGATTGTAGTGAAAGTATTTTCATTGAGAAAACATGTTATGTAGAATAGTATTGGTATTCTGTCAAGGACATGGCAATTCATAGGCTTTTAAAGCAATTAGCCAGTAATATTTCAGTGTGTTAGGTCATGTTCAGCATATAGCACATAGCAAAGTGATGTGAAGTACAGAACAAAAATGGCCAACTGAACACAACCTAATACGTTGAAAGTTTATTTTTAGTACAACATGGTCATGAAAATTAAGTAATATTGCATTTAAATATAAAAGTAAAAGAGTACTGTACTTTATTTTTGTAGGTGAAGAATATACAAATAAAGATGGTACCAGAGAAGTGAACAACGATCATTCAACTCATGATTGGATGGAGAACATTTCAAAACACGAAGATGAGAGGCAGCATTTGAAACAGGTTGCTG